>NC_045434.1:16089274-16317858 GCF_002776525.5 Piliocolobus tephrosceles
CTGTCACCCTGGCTGGAGTGCAGTGGCACAATCTTGGCTCACTGCAAGCTCTGCCTCCTGGGTTCATACCATTCTCCTGTCTCAGCCTCCTGAGTAGCTGGGACTACAGGTGCCCGCCACCACGCCTGGCTAATTTTTTTGTATTTTTAGTAGAGATGGGGTTTCACAGTGTTATCCAGGATGGTCTCGATCTCCTGACCTCGTGATCTGCCCACCTTGGCCTCCCAAAGTGCTGGGATTACAGGCACGAGCCACCGCACCTGGCCTAAGCTATTTCTTTAAGTAACATAATTACCTGCCAGTTATAAAGAGTCCATTTACCTAAAATGAAGAAACCTTGACAACCATGTGAAAGGTCAGACAGACCTAGGCCACTTTCCTAATATTTCTCCAGTTGTTTTCCCTTTTTTATAAAGAGGTAACTTTAACGTCCTCTTAAAAGCTTTTGTAAAACCGGTAAAACTCTATTTTCCTCTAAACGTTAGTTCATTTACGGTGTTTGAAGTGTGCCTGTGAACTCTTCATGGTGCGTGTGTTATGTTTGTCTTATGTTCTACCCTTCATTTTGTTTCCATGTGAAAGAGGTATGTCCCTTTTTTTTTTTTAGCTTCACTTAAAAAAAAAAAATAGACTTTTAGAGCAGTTTTAGGTTCACACCAAAAAGTACCGGGATTTTCCGTATACCTCCCCCAGCATGTTATCCCCACTGTCGACAAACCCCTGCCTTCAAAGAGTGGCAGTGGTACATGTGTTATAATCGATGAACCTATATGCACGGGTCGTTATCACCCAGAGGCCCTGGTTTACATTAGGGTTCATTCTTGGTGGTGTACATTCTATGGGTTTCTACAAATATGTAAGATGACATGTATCCGCTATTACAGTATCATTCAGAGTAGTTACACTGCCCTAAAAATCCTCTGTGCTCTGCCTGTTCTTCCCTCCCTCCCCTTTAGTTCCTGGCAACCACCAATCTTTTTACTATTTCCATTGTTGTGCCTTTTCTAGAATGTTGTATAGTTGAATCACACAGTGTGCAGCCTTTTCAGACTGGCCTCTTCTACTTAGTAATAAGCATTCACCTTCCTCCATGTCTTTTCTTGGTTTGATAGCTCATTTCTTTTTACAGCTGAGTAATATTGCATCATCTAGATGTACTGTAGCTTATTTATCTAGTCATATCCTGGAGAACTGTGTCCTTTTTTAATGGGTTCAAAGGCATAATTAGGAAATAGTCAAGTTTACACTGTTCATTCACTGTCCTAGTTGAAAACTGCCTTACTTGTCTTCATTTTTACTTCTCTAGAAAAAGCACTAAGAGTTTTCCTTGCCATTTGCTGTTCTTTAAAGAAACCTTCTTATTTAGTGATACATCTCCTCCAATAGCTATACTTAAGAAACTACTCAGAAAATGTTCTCTAGGCTTGATGGATGAACTAACAAAATGTAAATCAGAAGGCTGGAGGTAATTTGTATTGAAGTCTATTCCCCTAAAAACTTCTGATTTCCAACCCCCCTGTTCATGGAAAGTTTAAGCTTCTAGAATCTAGTTGTATGGAGGCCTGTGGTTCCCTGGCCTTCTGACTGCCACAATCGCCTACATGATTATAGATGCTCCTTGACTTACACTGGGGCCATGTCCAGATAAACCCACCATAAGTTGAAAATATTGTAAGTTGACCATGTATATGGTCACCTAACCTACTGAACATCATAGCATTTCCTAGCCTACCTTAAACATGCTCAGCACACTTGCATTAGCCTCTAATTGGGCAAAATCATCTTGCAACAGTCCATCATACAATATCAGTTATTTACCCATGGAATCTCGTGGCTGACTGGGAGGTGTGGCTCACTGCCACAGTTCAGCATTGCCACAGAGTGTCATACCACATGTCACTAGCCAGGGAAAAGTTCTAAATTCAGAATTTGAATTATGATTTCTACCAAGTATGTATCACTTTTGCACCATTAAAATCTGCTCAAGACAGGTTTGAATAATCCTCCTTTCATGGTTTCTGGCCATTCTGTAGACCCTCTCTAAGAAGATACCACTCTTTAAGAATAGTTTGACAGTCAAAAACTAGAGCAGCCTAGAAAGCTGAAATGTGAGTGTTAATGCCCAGAAGATGTCTTCGAGCGAGAAATGAGGAATATTTGAAGTTGCCCAGCAGTTTCTCTTAGTTTCTCAGAGAGACATAGCTTCACTTTAAAACTTGGAGCAGAGGTTGGTTCCAGATGGTTTTAAATTGCTGTGTAGATGGAGTTGGGCAGAAAACTCAGAAAGCGCAGGTACTCTTCTTTTAAACTTTAAAACATAGAGCATTCCTAGAGGAAAGAGAATCTTTCACCACGAGAGACTCAATCAGATTTTGTATGTAATGTGGAGGGAGGGTTGCAGGGCAAAGCACCAGTAACTGCCCATCTCTTCCCAGTGAATATTGGAAGACCTAATCTCTGCACCTTTTCTACATGTAATTATCATGGTCACAGGCTTCTCTTCCAGGTATTTTTAGCTTTTACAAGTTACAGATTTGAATCTGTCTCAATCTTTCTTCTCTTGAGACTAAGATCTTAATCTTCATACTTAAGCTCATTTTGGATGTAATTCATGTCATGATTCATCTATATTTCCTGTGAAGTCACTGAAATGTGCTGTATCTTTATGTCTTCAACTTGGAGGTGTGCAAATATCACCTAATCCAGCAGTTGAGAGTATTTCTGAAACATTTCTGCCTTGCTTAGGATCTTTGTTTTTGTCATTGGTAGATTGCAGAAGAAAATTTATTTAAGGGCCCAGATGGGGAAAAAAAAAAATGAGAGTGGGCTTTTGAACACACAGTTCACAGGCCGGATAACCAGTGACACTGAATAGCACTCATATTTTCCTTTTCTTCCCTGGCAGGTAGACACCTGGGTTCATTCAGCACAATCCCAAGCACTGGCAGGCTCACCGGCTTAAAGATCATTTTTTGTTTTTTTTTATGGAACAGAGATCAAAACTCTGAAATCTTCTTTTGAGAATGGACTAATGAGAATTCTTAGATTTCAAAAATGAAAATAGAGAATATTATGTGTGGTTTCAAATCCTATAGTTCTGACCTACGCACATCACAAAGAATGCCCCTTGAAGTTAAAAAGTGGGAGGGTGGGAGAGTTTCGAATAAATTAAATAAATTGGTATTTTAGTTATAATGTAATAGTTGCACTTGTTGCTTCAGACCACACGTGTAGCCTCAGTGGTTTTGTGTTGTAGATGATAAGGACTACCAACCACCAGAAGAAGAATTCTTTGCCAAGGGTGGCATGGCAAGGTGTCCATCCGCCTGCGAACAGGGTTTTGACTATTCAGTATTTGACTGGGCAGTATTATTCAGTGTAATACTTCTTTCTCTTTTTTCAGATGTCCTCAGTCTTCCCTGTAATACTGGTTTCTGAAAAGTGTAGTTGTGAAACCTCAGATATCTGACCACCAGGAAATGCTGTTGGGAGGCTCCTTGGCATTTATAATAATAGCAATAAACCCAGACTCGGTAAAGATAGTTACTGTGATTTCAGGTTTTGGGTAAACAGACAGGCAGCCATAAGATCAATGTCGCAAGCCAGAGCAGGTGCGCAGGCAGTGGTTCCCTGATATTACCCCTGTTTCAGTATTCATGAGTCTCTTGAAAGGCTGACTTAGGTCCGTATGCAACATGGGCAGTAGGAATTATGAGCACAGAGAAGCATCTTCTCCAGAAGTGAGGTAGGATGGAATCTACCCAACTGTGCCCAAAAAATGCTTTCAAGACAGTGGCCTCCCCTCCCTCCTGTTTTTTAACTCATCCTGAGAACTCCCAGGAAGTATTATGGGTATGAACTAAATTCAGTTACTATTGTTTTCTACTCACTAAATGTCTCATCTTTGACATTAGTATGTGACACCATATGCAAAATTGGTTCAGGTTTCCATTTGGAAAAACTCTGTGAGAAACTTGTTATGCCAGGAGGTCACCGTGCTCCATGTGGGGAGTCTGCAAATGGGTCCCACACTTGTGCCTCCCACTTTCCTGGGCTGGCACCTGGGGAGCGAGCCCGCCACCCAACTGAAGAGGTCACGGTCTTGTCCTAATTGGCCAGAAGAGTTGTTTGGGCTCCTGAGGCTTGCGAGAGCTGGATTTAAAACAACAGGCTTTGATACCTGAGGCAAATGGTGCCTTTCGTATAAAACTGTACAACTGAGGAGACAAGACAGTTCCAGCCACTGTGGCATCACAAAGCACAGGTGATCAATTGCCCTTGCCCCTCCAGGTCTGCACTGTGTATGCCTTTTTTTTGAGATGGACTTTCGCTCTTGTTGCCCAGGCTGGAGTGCAGTGGCACAATCTCAGCTCACTGCAACCGCCGCCTCTCTGGTTCAAGCGATTCTCCTGCCTCAGCCTCCTGAGTAACTGGGATTACAGGCATGTGCCACCACACCTGGCTAATTTTTTGTATTTTTAGTAGAAACGGGGTTTCACCATGTTCGCCAGGTTGGTCTTGAACTCCTGACCTCGGGTGATCTGCCCACCCCAGCCTCCCAAAGTGCTAGGATTACAGGTGTGAGCCAACACACTCAGCCAGCACTATGCATATCTTAATCCAAACCCCTCTCAGACCAACAGTATTTGTCTGTTTGTTGACAGAGCTCTTTGAGGATAGAACTTGTGTCTTACTAGTTACTCTGTCCCTAGGTTCTGAGGTAGTACCCGGTGGTTCCTGGAATATAGTAGATGCTCAGTAAATATCATCTGGGTGATGGGGGGAGTGATAAAAGTATTGCAAATAATTTTGGCAGATTTAGAATCTGTGTTAGGCTGTTCTTGCATTGCTGTAAAGAAATACCTGGGGCTGGGTCATTTATAAGAAAAGAGATTTAATTGGCTTTTGGTTCTTCAGGCTGTTCAGGAAGCATAGTGCTGGCCTCAGCTTCTGGTGAGGGCCTCAGGAAGCTTACAGTCATGATGGAAGGTAGAGGGGGGAGCAGGAGTGTCACATAGCAAGAGAGGGAGCAAGACAGAGCTGATGGCGAGATGCCACACTCAACCAGATCTCACGAGAACTCACTGTCATGAGAACTCACTCATTATCATGAGCACCAAGCCATGAGGGATCCACCCAGGACTCAAACACCTTCCACGAGGCCCTGTCTTCAACACTGGGAATTACATTTCACCATGAGATTTAGAGGGGACAACATCCAGACTGTGTCAGAGTCTCAAAAAACAAAAACAGAATAGTAAATTTTCCCGGTGACATGATATTCTAATCAATGGAAAAGAAAATGTCTGTTTTTCATGTTGATTATTCATGGAGATACACAGGTGGCTCTTTCTTCGTCTAATGAGACTTCCATTAACATGAGGCTCTTCCTGCTTACGGAAAAATGATGAATTCTAGCTTTAAATCCACATTTTTTTCACAGCTTTTATTTCTAAACTATGCTCTTCATTAAGAAGCTTCTCATCATTTGCGTCTCAGCCAAGTGTCCCCTCCTTGGACAGCCCTCCCCCAAATGGGCCACCAAGCTTCACAGTCACATTACCCTGTTTTGTTTTCTGCAGAAGACTTAATCACTCCTTGTATTTTCTTGCTTATTCATTTATTGTCTTGTGTTTGATGTAAAGCTTCAAGAGAGCAGGGCCTTGTCTGCCTTACCTTCTGTTGTGCCCCTATCACATGGCAGGCAGTAGTCACTTATCAAATACATTGTGGATAGACTGCCGAGTGGCCAGTGCTCCAGACAAACCCTAGAGGAAAGGAGACATCTAATCTGTGCTAATGTTCTTTGCTAGTTCTGCAGTATCACATAGAAGTCCCATTCACCACTGGAGGAGAGGGGGGGGACAATATTTTGTAATAAAGAAAAAATGTCACCAACAAATGTCCTTTGCTTCTCCTCCCTGCTTTGCCAGCCATACAGATTATAAGTGGCGCGGGGTTGCCTGGGCTTGCCTTTGGTTGTGAAATGTACACCCCGAGACCATCTCAGATCCCAGAGCCATTAGTGCCACTGAGTGTGTGGTCTCTGCATGCATTGGGTAGGGGCAGTGGGCAGAGACCTTCAGAGCTGGTTGGCTGGGCTGCTCTGTGGGGATCTGGACCCGCTCACACACTCCGGGCCACTAAGACTCAACGTTTGTGCCTTGGCAAAATTATGAATGGCCACGTATCAGGAACTTTAGAGGTGCTTAGGAATTGTCAAAGCTTTAATTATTTCACCCAAGACTGTCAGGAAACCACTCTGTCGAGTATTGGGGAAGAATGGCTCTTTGAGCACACAGCTACAGGAGGGACCAGGGAAGGGGAAGCAAGGGACATTAATCTCACATCCCAGCTTGTGAATCAGGGGACTGGCCGCTGTCCCCTCTGTTCTCATTGCATTTTACCCCTCTTGTCTACTGTGTTATTTTTCTCTTTTCTTGTCTCCTGTTATCACGAAGTAAGGATCTTGTTGTGTAGTGATCTTAGGGGGAAAGCAGACAGCGCATAGAATGTGCGTTAGGCTTGATGTTAGCCTTCAAGAATGCCAGAAGCTGGAGTGAAGGATTGTTTCTTTATAAACACAAGGAAAATTCACAAGTTGGCATTTCTTAGTAAAACATGATGAACAGAATGTACTTTCTGTAGAAATGTTCGTATATCTGAATAGAATTCCATTCCACTCCGTGATGCTTCTCCTCCAGTGAGGGAAGGAGGGAGGACAGTGCTGCAAGTGGGCCCAGATTCCAGCCTGCCTGACCTCCGCGGCCCTCACAGAGCTATGCCACTCTTGCACCGTTTCCCGAAGAGCTCAGCCGTGTGGAAATCAGTGACAAAAGTAATTGCTGCCTCCATATATGATTTCTTTATACTTGGTGCAGAAAACTTGCCTTGAGCAAAGCAGCATATGAGTTGCAGAGAGAGAAGAAAGTGTTTTTTAAGCGAAGGAAGATTCCCGGGCTTCTTTACCTTTCTGCTTGAGGGTCTTTCTTTACCTTTCTGGAACCCTTTCTTCCTAAGCAACTGAGACAGGACCTGACAGCCAGTTCAGCCCAGCCTTTGCCCAGCAGAGAGCGAGGATGCTCCTGGGAAACAGGGAGTGCTGACTGCCCTCCTTCCCACCTCCCACTCCTGTGTTGCTGCTTCCCTCCTCTGCTGGTTAACCTCTTGGCAAGGACGAGCACATCACACACAAGTAGAACAAGGAAGAACCAGTGTTGTTTCAAAGAAGAGCATATGGAGAAGGGAGGGTGGAAACAATGTTGACAATATATCCATTACTAAGTTCCCTTCAAAATAAAGGCAGGGAATAATTAGGTGGAAAATTACCCCCACTTCTAAAGGTGGTAGGTAGCATGGAAAATTGGTGTAGCTGTAATTGTTAGAGATGCGGTAAGAGCTGCATTTGTCCAGAGTCTCAAAAGTCTGTCAGTCTCCTTCAAGGCCAAATTTACTAGCTGTCTTAGTCCCGATGCCAGCATTTCACAGCCACCCAAAGGGATGTGGGAATAAAAATTACAGGTGCATTTGGTTAATCATGCCCCCTTACTTAACATAATTGCAGGCTCAGACAGCCAGGTGGTCATTATTTTGATTGGTCTAATTAGTCAGATGTGTTCACAAGCAGCTGCATGCAATGTTCTGGGCAGGTTCAGAAAAGCACATTAAAGAAAGTCCAGTTGAAGCCTTTTTAGAACTTGTCCTCAGATGCATGATAAGTTCTTAACAACGAGTCTTATTACTGACATAAACACTTAAGTACCTTGATGAGAGTTTAAGGAGAAAAAGAAATGGAAAAGGTCCATTCATAGCCAAAGGAAAACCACTCAACATTGAATACAGGATGGGTGAGTGCTTTCTGCTTTAGCCATTGATAAAACCATCTTATTAGGTCAGAAAGGTAGTCCAGCCACTGTGTTTGTGCTTTGTATATAAAATAACATTCTCAATCTCAAGTAGCAATAAAAACAAAGTTAGTCTTACTGCATTTTATAATCAGTTGGTATTTGAAGCATCTCAAGCTTGTGGTGCTCAGCTTAGATGTGTTGCTCAGTAAGCTTTATAAATCAGGATGGAGATTGCTCCAATACTTCTTACAGCAACGTAAAGCCTGCAACACTTTTAAAAAGAGGAAAGTCTCCCCTGAAGCAAATGAGAATTTATCCTGCAACAGTCAGACCTGGCTGTACTCAAGCACCCTGGAAGAAAACCGTGAAATTACAATAGTGTACAGAGGCTTGATTCTCATCTCCCTGCCATCCCTGCCCTTACGTGCTGGCCGACTTCTCACTAGTACAGACTCGGCTGCTTCTTACAAACCTCCATTTTTCCAGCTATATCCCTTTTGGGCAACTGCAGCCTCATGTTTTCTTTTTCCATTAAGAGCAGGAAAAATTATCTTGGCCACTGTGGGAGGGGATGGTGGTTCCTGTGCTGACTGAGTCACTGGGAGGAGCAGTACGGCCTGTGTACTGACTGACTGACTCTGGGAGGGGCAGTGCTGCCTGTGTCCTGACTGACTCTGGGAGGGACAGTGCTGCCTGTGTCCTGACTGACTCTAGGAGGGACAATGATGCTCATGTACTGGCTGGCTGACTCTGGAGGGACAGTGGTGCCCGCGTTGTGGCTGGCTGACTGTGGGAGGGGCAGTGCTGCCTGTGTCCTGACTGACTCTGGAGGGACAGTGCTGCCTGTGGACTGACTGACTCTGGGATGGTGCCCGTGCTGTGACTGACTGACTGACTGACTCTCTGGTTTTGTTTCTGTTTAGATGAGTTCTGGTTCTCCGATGGGTCCTTATCAGATAAGTCCAAGTGCGCAGACCCTGGCCTGATGCCCCTCCCGGACACAGCCACAGGGTTAGATTGGACCCACCTCGTGGACGCTGCACGGGCATTTGAAGGTAAAGAGTCACCAGTCTCTGGCCTCACCCCTTACCCTGGGAGTCCTTTCCTGCAGGGCCTGTTTGGCATCTTAGGGGAGCGCGTCTGTCTCCCATCGTCTGATTAAAGTTTTGAATCCTTTGCCTTGTTGTACGATGAAAACAAGCAGGGGCTGGCTTGGGCTACGACTAAGGACATTTCCTGAGGGAGACCATGTCATTTAGTAAAAGGAGCACTAGGCAAGAAGTCTGAAAATCTGAATTCTAGCTCTGGCACCATCTGTGACCTGGGTGGGACCTCTGTTTCCTATCTGAAAAGTAGAGGTGATTGTATGGGGAGCACCTTGCGTCTTTCCTCATAGCGTACTGAGGTATAATGTAAGGGACACATTTAAAAGGCAGGAGCTGCGGGGCTCACCCGGACGAGCACAGGCTGAGGAGTCCAGTCACTTGGTATAAACACAGACTCTGGCATGATCGGCTTGACCCATGCAAGTGTCTCCACCTGTCGAGGCCTCGGCTTCCTCCTCTTAAAATGCGGGTCAGTGAGGGTAGGTGGGCTAGCCAGTCTCTAAGAGCCATCCAGCTGCCACACTGTCTTCTGTCATTTTTGGTTGAGGCTACCCCTTCAGGAACACCTTTGTGCAGCTCGCAGTTAAAGGGAGACAAAACAAGGAAGATGCTTGCTTCACGTGCAGCTCGGGACCTCACGGTGATACCATATAAACCTGTGGCGCTCAGGATCGTGACTTGACTTTTTGCCCTTTGTCGCTGCATTCTTACTCAGTGAGTTTTTACGATGGCAGGCTCTGGCACTGGGGAACCTGGCGGCTGGGACTGACAAAGGAGGCAGGATCATTTTAGTAGGCGTTAACACCCTGCGCTCTGTGAGACTCTCATGGTGTAACCGAGTCACAGCATCCTGGAGGCACCCGAGTCCACTGCTGCCTTCTCAGGCCTGAGGGCCCTTCCTTCTCTTTCTCCCCATTTCTCTTCCTTTCTCAGTCTCTGCTAGCACAGCCCCGTTACCTGTGACACCAGGCCTCAGGAAACAAAATCAAATTCTTTTCCCAGGAGGGGAGGTGCATTTGAAGTCAAAATGCAGAAGGTTGAGGTTTCACTGCCCCTCATCTGTGACCAGCTTAACACGTTAGGGAGGCCCAGTGGTGGCTTTGCTCTGCCCAGTTGGTATCAGTGCCTCTGGTCCTGAGCCTCTGGGAACAGGAGTTGGAATCCACTCTCAGGTGGACACGAGGGAAGTAGGTGAAAGGCAGCTTGCTAGGAGGAAGCTTCTGCAACATGAATATGCGCTCACTGCTTCCTAAATGGAAGGAACGAGACTGCTTTCTTTATAAACCACTCACTCCTTGTAGAAATTTCAGAAGAGCCCTGTCTGCCTTGTGGGGAGACCTTCATTCTCTGATGTTACCAGAAGTTAGTTGCGTATTTTAGAAGCCCCAGGCTGGTGGTCTAGTTGTTTCCTGGGCTCCCCATGCTTCTAGCACTTGCTTGTACATGACCCAGCACCAGAGCACAGGAACACTGTCTTTACCTCTGTCCAGAGCAATCTAGGAGCAGGTAACACCGTTTTCTCTTTCTCTGGGGTGTTCTTTACACACTACAGTCTCTCACTCTGACCAGATCTTTCTGCCCCAGGAGAGATAAGACCAGAGATAAGATCTCTGTGTGGCCTCACTGTGTAACTATCTGCAGAGTACTTAACACACTGAATTCTGCTTCTTTCACATGCCTGTCGCTCAAGACATGAGTTTCTTAAGGGAGGGCTGCCTCTGTTATTATTCTATCTGTATTTATCGGATACATATCAAGATAAACAAATGAGAAGTGCTAATAATGAGAAGTAGGTATTCAATATGCACAGTTTTGTGCAACCCAGAACTATCCCAGCTCATATCACAGCTCTCAACATCTTAGATCCTTCTGCATTTTGTGATCACCTTTCAGATTTAAAACAATTATTTGTCACCTTATCTCTGTATCTGCCCTCATGTATGTCTGTACTTGGTTCCTTTCCACCCCTTTCAAATATTCCTTCAGAATAAAATGACTGCTAGAAAATGCATTTTTTCAGGGGCTTAGACGAAGGCAAAATGGTGCATGGACTGAATGATGAATTTAGGGATTTTGGTCATAAGCCATTTCTGGGTCATAGGCCTTTGGACAAGTCACTTAGCTACTGTGACATCCACACTTTGTCCCAATACTATTCTAGGTCTTTTACAAATATGAACTCAGTGAATGTTAAATAATAATCCTTTTGGACATGTGCTGAATTAATTTGGGCTTCAGTGTTCTCATCTATAAAATGAAGAACCAAAGAACCTGTAAGGAAGGCTTCATCTCGTCCTAAACCTCTAGTTCTGTGGTTTTGATATCAACAAGTTATTTCTAAGCTGAAGTAAGAGTATAGGTGGTAGTTGGCACAGAAGGGAAAAAGTATGACATGGAAATTCTCCCTAGGCAGTGCCCTCAGGTACATGGATGCCTAAATTAAGCAGAAAATACTGTTGTATTCTGTTTGCCAAAGGAGAAGACTTTGGTTATCTGAGCTCTAACATTGATGGATAAAATAATGTGGAAGAAGTTAATGCTGTGTTTAATTTTTGATGCTACTCCATAGGGTGGCATGTCATGGTGAGACAGTAGCCAGCTTATGAAAATTCAGTTGAGAATGTGTGCCTCCTTTGGCTAATCAGATTCCCTTGTATCAGTGTTGCCTCAGGTTGCATCCCAGTGACCTGCTGCCCTCTCTCCTGAGTTGCATGGTGGTGATGAGCGTGATCAATCTCCTTAGCACTTTAAAGAGAAATGTCTTCAGGTAGATAACCCAGTTGCCCTCCTCATGACTTTTTCTTTTTGTACCAGTTCTCAAGGCCATTTCTGAGCTAGAGTAAATATTATAAAGAAAAGATAGCGCCAAACATGTCGTGTGCTTGTTTATGTCATTGCTACAAACTAACAAAGGCAGTTCTAAAGGCTTATTGCCTCAGTCTTCCCTGGAATAATCCTGTGCGCATATTTCAGTCAATATATCTGAAAACAGGCTTGGAAAATGGAATTTACCTGCCTGTTGGATTGAGATCCCATGATCCCTATAAAATCCAATAGTATAATTGATCCCTAGCCAGACTTGCCTCTCCCCCATTGGTCTACCTCATTTATGCTACACATTTTGGCATATGATATGTTCACCTTCATTTAAGGGCTAAAGTTGACATTGGACACAAGTTTAAGAATTTAGATTTTACTATACCATTTAAAAATAGAGCAGAGGCACCAAATTAAGCTGTCAAATCGTGACTACTTAAATGTTTAAACTCCATTAGTGCAAGGACCATAATAAATAGTATAGTTGTGGGTGAGAGCCAGGCATTCTGTGCACAAGGACTCAGTAAGCTCCCTCCAAAAAGGAGCCATGTTTCCAGACCACATTGCTGACCCTAAGGCAGTGATAATAGATTTAAATGAGAAAAACAGAAGCAAAACACAAAAATATGACCATTTAGAAAGTTTTAAATGTTACTTTAATAATAATTATGCTGGGAAGACTTAATGAATATGACAAGAGTAATTTTTTTAGGATCATGAAAAAGATGCTAACTAAATCTGGACTACACCCAGAGAGGGGGTAGTTCTTAAAGAAAAATATGTTTCAGAAATATTTATTTCAATGGCAAAAAAGGGAAAATTAACCAGCTTCACTGTACTTCAAAAAGATTTCAAGAAAACTGTGAAAGAAAAACACATAAAGGAATGAAATAAGTTGTAAAAAAAAAAAAAAAAATGGCAAATGAAATTACACTGCAATTTATAAATAAAACTAACAACCTCAGTTTTTCTTTGAATATTGATAAACCAATAGCAAATTTGATCCAAAACATAAAAAGTACAAATGAACCATATTAGAAAGAAGGTTAAGTTAACATGAGAAAAAGACAGTGGGACGAAAATGACCTGTGCAGAACTTTGCCATCTCCCTGCAGACGACAATGGGTTCTGCCTTACCCCCCAAACGCCAGACCAACTGCAGTGACTTGTTATTACCTCTAGGATAGGAATGTTACTACTTCTCCCTGGCTTGGATCATGAAGACCTCGTGATCATTTGGGATCTTGCACTCCCCACCATAATGCAAACCAGGCCAGCCTGAGCCATAAAATCTGGTCAAGACGAGTCCCTATCCCTTCTCAAGAATTACATGTTTAGATTTCCTGTAAATCTAAATATGTAAATGTAAAGTATTAGTAATTAGCTGTAGAGGCAGAAGGAAACCTGTCAAAGGACAGTCTAGAGATGCAAGCTCAGAACACCCTCCTTAACTCACGGTAGCACATACACACAATCTGCCCACCTTGGCTGATCCCAGTTGTGGGGCTCTTTATTTACCCAGAAAATTACTTTTCTGTCTTTACTCTAATGGTATAAGATGATGCACTTGATCACTTAATTTTCTGCACACCTTGGCAGCCTACTTGGCTGGTTCCTTCTGCACAAAATACTGGTACACCACCCTAACCCCCAGTTTCTGGCCCCATGTGAATCTCAGTCCTCTATATTTTCTAATTCACATATTCTCTGGGTGACATTTTAAAAAAGAGACATAGAGTTTTTTTAATTACTAAGGAATGTCAAGCAGCTATATAGGAATACATTTGGTGGATAAGGTACTTAGATTATGTCTTGCAAGAAAACATGGCAGAGAGCATAAGAAATGGTCAAAAGCCAAAGTGTGGAAGGCATTGAAAAAGTCACCCAAGAATATCCCCAAATACCAAATATTACCTGAAAATAATAATTTTACAGTTAATTGTTTTCAGAGTTTCAGAGTAATGATGCCCTTTTATATATATTTTTTTGAAATTCAGAAGCAGGGAGAGGTAATAACATTCCTATCCTAGAGGTAATAACAAGTCACTGCAGTTGCATGATAGGATTCTTTCCTAATAAACACATACACACTCGAAAGATAATATAATCTCAGTCTTTAATATTAGTATGAGAAAGCTTAGATGAAATTCAGTAGTAAATTGAAAAGATTATTCATTGTTATTGGCAAGAGTTTAATAAAAGAAAAACTTTAATTAAAAAGTTACAATAGGTGAAGTAATAAAAAGCTGTATCAGTTTGTCCCAAAAAAGTATATCTAATAGAATTAAAACCTATTTCTTCTAAAAATTAAGATTTGAGAGATATCCCCAAAGGCTAATATCTATTTTAATGGTTACATAGTACTTCATGGAAAATGTTTATAAGCAGATTGCTTATGTCCAGAAACTAAGCAAGTGTACTCTTTGAGACTGTGCCCTTTAATTTTTATACTGGAATCTTTGACATTTAAACAAGGAATGCAAAGAAAAAAGGAATCAATGTCGGAAATAAAAAATTTTAGATGGGTTTTATACATAGAAAATACAAAAGATCAAAATGAAGTTTAATTAGAGATTATAAAACAGGTAAATAGGTATTTTGAAATATATTTTTACAAGCATAATTTCAAAGTGTTATTAATTTTTTTAGTTACCTATTGCTGTTTAACAAACCACCCCCAACATTTATGGCTAAAAACTACAATAGTTTATTATTTCTCATGATTCTGTGGGTTGACTAGGCTCAGCTGGGTGGTTCTTCTGCTCCATATGATCTTAGCTGGGGTCCCTCAAGCAGCTGTATGCAGCTGGAGCTCAGTTGGATCTGGAGTATTAAGGAGATTTCACTCACCTGTCTGTGTCTGGAATGGCTGAGGCCTAGTGGGACCCCTGCCTTCAGCAGAGTAGTTGTATTTATTCACATGCTCTTCTATTATTCAATTGCTCTTCTAATTAAGGAATTAGAAGAGCAAAAGCAGAAGCTCTGTGGTGTCTTAAGGCCTGGTTTTGGATGTCCCAGAATATTATATTCACCGCATTCTATTTAGGCCAAAGTAGTCACAAGGCCAGTATTCCAGGGGTGTGACATAGACTCTACCTCTACCTCTTGATGGCAAGAGATGGCAGGTGCACACAGGGAGGGAGGAGTTGTTGGCAGCTGTCTTTGCAGACAACTTTCCACTGTAATAGTCACAGGACACCTTAGATATATCAGTAAGATTGAATTAACATGTTCTTTGAGAAGTAAACCATCATCAGAATTATGAGAGAATTCCAAGGAACACTTTGATATCTGAAAAGTTTTAATATGTAAGACTGAAAATGGATAGAAAACTTCATAGTAAAGATGACAGTTCTTCCTGGATTAACTTGTAGAGTTAATGCAATTTCAAGAAAAATAGTTAAAGAGCTAAATTTGCCTCCATTTGGAAAATAGGTAAATGATATTCAACCAAAAGATCTATTATAACTTAATAATAATTAAAACAGCATAATAACTCAATAGGGATAAGGACTTTTGAAGAAAAATTAAGAGCTCAGACAGAAATCTGAATATATTTAAGGGTTACATGGGAAAGGAATTTATGTATTCCTTTTGGATTTAGGTATTTAAAAAGCCAATTTTAGAAAAAGTAAAAGTAAGATTACAGTTTTGGAAGCAAGATTATGCTTTAATTATGGAGTAGTGACAGAACATACAAAATATAATATGGTCAGATAAAGGTATTTAAATATTTAGACCTTTTATGAACCTGAAAGAGAATGTTAAAATAAAAGAGGAAATATTGGACTTTAGGAAAAGATTTCTAAAGAATGTGATTGTGATAGGTAAAACCAGGATACCTAAAGTACATAAAGGAACTTACCCCACAAAAAAACACCAAACCCACAGTAAACAAATGGTCAAGGCATGTGAATATACATTTCACAAAAGACAAATGCACAATAAATAAGAAGGTGAAAAATGTTCAACCACACATGTAAATTTAAAGAATAATGAGCTACCAGCTCATACTTTTTGAATATGAAAAATGATACAATAGCTCTAGGAAGCTATGAAGAATACTCACAGCTGGTATCATTATAAAGATTATAAAGTGATCCATCTTTATAAGATGTTCAGGCAATATGATAGTATGTTACTAGTGCCAGAAAACTGCACCCACCTTTTAACCAGAAATCTAATTCCTGAGAATTTGCTGACAGAAAATTATTAAAAAGAATCAAAAAGCTTCCAATAGAAAAATATTGGGCATTTAAAAAAATTAATAAGTGATCAAGTAACATATCTTTACCCAAACACCTAAAAAAAAAAAAAAAAAAAAAAACCACACAGTCCTTCATAGGTCTAGAAAGGCAAAAGTAAGTTGGATGCCCTATGCCTCCCCCATGGTGTGAAGATCAAGTTCGAAAAGCTGGCTGAGTCACATTTTAGACTTTGTTTTAATGTATGCAGTTATTTTGTTTATTGGAGGGCAAGACGTGTCCTTCTTACATGTCAGGATTCCTAAGTGAAATTGATGGTCTATCTAGTTCAATAAGATCATAGTTGTGCCACCCTGAAGTGCTTATACCCTTTGTTATGTAGAATCACATCAAGTTTGGGGGTACCTGATAATGTACATAATGGCTTTCATCCCTCGTTAAACATGGTAATGGGAATAAATTCAACTAGAAAACCTGGCTATGGATCAAACAGTGAAGCTGGGGAAGGGAAGTGGAGTCTCTTCAAAATCTCTAGGATTTCAAGTATCTCTCATTCGTCAGAATATCAGAAAGAGGCAGTTGATGTGTTTTTAGCATTTGTTGAATGGATAATGTTGTTTTCAGTGAACACAGGCTTCAAAGGCAAAATGACCAACTGGTGATCTTAGACTCTGGATTCCATGTTGCTGCCCCACGAAGGCCCGTCCTCCTAGGTTTCCACACTTCCCCAGTTGGTAGTGGAGAATACCATCTTCCCGTAGCTGTTTGGGAGCATGGATGTGTGTGTGCCCCTACACAAATATCAATGTGAAACACACATACAGAGTTTGCAATTCACATGCCAGGCACCACTGTGGCAATGAAATGCTCCACATAACCATATTTCCCAAAAATTCAAAGTCTGTATCTTTAATTTGTTGTGTTCTTTAGGCCCTTGACTTCTTAAACAGAGCATAATAAACATCACTTTTTATGGAGAACTTTTTCTGTTACGAAGCTTCAGCTTAAAGTTGATAAAGTTGTTATAGTTATTGACATTTGACCACTGTGTGTATGAGAGAGAGTGTGTGTGTATATGTGTATACAAGTGTAAACAAAATGTGACTTACTGAGTAACTCCTAATGGTAACATAAGTAGTGGGGAAAAAAATGGAAAGATAAATGACTACTACATGGATGAAAAATGCAAAGTCAAATTTGGAATAGTAAATCCATTTAAATTATCTCAAAAGTAAATTAAAATGGTTTCAGGCCAATGCAATAGTTATTTCTTAAATAAAGAATAATTTCAGGACTTTTTCTTGTTAATTACTCATAGGCAGATACTAGACCATTTTCTTTCTACGTGCATGGATGGGCTTCCAAAAGTCTAAACCAGAGAATTTTAGGTGGAAAATAGTATAGTGCAGCATTTTTTTTTTTCCTTTCCTAGTGGCCAGTTAAGTCAATTTTCTGCAGCACAATAAGCACAGGAGTCAGAATCAAAACTTTTAATTTTCTACATGTAGCTACAAAACCCTACTTTGTCTTGAGTTTGCAGTTCTAACAAAGACGTATTTGAACAGCTTTGTTTGTGGACATACATTTAATTTAATCTAGCCTCATACTTGAATGTCCCATTTGGCATGTATCCTATAGCACTGTCGTCCTATTCCTCACCCTAAACAGACATGACGCATTGATCAGACCATTCATCCCCACCTGATCCAGCCTCGGCCTTATGTTGGACAGACATGACGTGTTGATCAGACCATTCACCCCTGCCAATCCAGCCTTGGCCTTATGCTCCACAGACGTGACGCGTTGATCAGACCATTCACCCCCGCCAATCCAACTTGGCCTTATGCGCGACAGACGTGACACGTTGATCGGATCATTCACCCCCACCAATCCAGCCTTGGCCTTACGCTCGACAGACATGACACATTGATCAGATCATTCACCCCCACCAATCCAACCTTGGCCTTATGTTCCTAGTGCTTCAGGCATCATAGACAGGGTCATGGGAGTGACTTGCAGTCATCTGTTTTGCCATCTTGGCTCTAGAATATGGAATAGCCTGTTGACTGTTCATCTTCTTGTTTAGTGCTAAATGTACTAAATAAGGAACTGACATTGAAATAAGTTTGTTATTGTTTTATTTTGTTTTGTGTGTGAGAGATGGAGTCTCACTCTGTGGCCCAGGCTGGAGTGCAGTGGCGCGATCTCGGCTCACTGCATGCTTCGCCTCCCGGGTTCATGCCATTCTCCTGCCTCAGCCTCCCGGGAGCTGGGAATACAGGGAGCCACCACCACGCCCAGCTAATTTATTGTATTTTTAGTAGAGACAGAGTTTCACCGTGTTAGCCAGGATGGTCTCGATCTCCTGACCGAGATCTGGCCGCCTCGGCCTGAAATAAGTTTTTTTAAGAGATTATTTTAAAGGATGGATTGTTTTTTGTGTCAGCCATGCCCAGCACTCCACCTTAGCCAGATCTGCTCGCGCTGGAAAGAACGGGAAAGAAAACCAAAGAGGCTGCACGTGTGGAGTGTGGGTGATGGGATCTGGACCAACCTTAACAATGCATATAAAGCTCCTACTCTTGTGCTTGTCTTTTCTGATGGTTTTGTTTGTGCCATTTGGTTCTATCTCAGTAATTGCTTGATTATTGAATATTTATTGTCACAGAAATAAGCTGTAGGGGCATAAAGCTTCCACTGGAAACTGTCTCTAAGATTAGCTATTTTATAAAGTAGTTTGGTGTCTGTACTTAATCAAGTAGCATTCTCTTTGCATTTCAGCCTCCCAGGCTTTTCAAATCCAAAGTGAAATCCTGTTTGTGAAATTACATTGCTGGCAAAACTCTGGTTTTGGCTTCTTGCCTTCTGACCAGTAGGACCCTGTTTCTCCCTAGGGAATGTCTGAATGACTGCCTATAGCAAATTCTGTTTCTGTTAAATATGTGGGCATTTTATTAATTAAGGTAAAAACAGATGAAGGAAGCTAAGGCATGTTCATCCATGTATTTAGACTTAACCACCAAACCCAAATATATTAAGAAAGATAGAAACGTACCTGAATTATCACTGGCTTGCATAAAATGAGGATGAGTCAATGAAACTCCTAAAAAGTTAGACAAATTTTTACCTGTTTTCTTTTCCATTCCTTTTCTGGTCAGTGATTAAAGTCACTATGGAATAAAAATATATCTCCTAATGATTTTTTAAAATGTGATGTGTTCCCATATTTTGAGCTCTTTACAGAACAGAGGGTTATGTTGGACACCACTGCAGCCCAGACCTCCCCTCCCCACCCAGCCCCTAGAGCAGCTCAAGCCCAGCCAGGATTCTGCCCCCAGCTCTGCTGTGCATGTCACATCATATGTAGAAGTTGGCAGGGCCCCAATTATGTTGTTGACCTTAATTAAATTGCAGATTACTTTATGCAAAAAGCCTACTGTGCAGTACCAAATTGGTAACATGATTCTCTCTCAGGAAAGTATACTTATGTAATGTTTATCATCTTACAGAAGATTTGATGTGTGGAACTTTACAGAAAAGTTAGTTGAAAGACATCTGCCTGCCTAGGGCAGGTGTGTTAGCAAAGGAGCCACGTGGATGGAGAACTCTCAATGCGATCAGTAGCTGGGTGCACTCAGGAGGACCCAGGCCTCTGTCAGGACACTGATGGTGCTTTCAGCACCATGGCGACAACCTGTGCCTTGGCTTTCCTTCATATATTCCTGGCAGCTTCAATGTCACCATCCTTTTTAATTAACTGGAAGTATATGACCTGCCATAAAGCAAATAAGCAGGTAGCCTCATGAGCTGGCTCGTCCAGCAGCCAGAGGGAGGTAGAGTGGGGTAAATTAAGAACAGAGCACCCCTGACACGGACCCAAGTGCAGTCTCTCCAGCATTAATCGATTCATAGGAAAAGGACCGCCACAGCACTAACACACCTGCTACATACCTCAGATTCCTAGTGTAGATACATACATGTGCTCAGAAACCAAGCAGAGAGACTCCAGGGAATGAGGGTGAAGTGATCATTGAATAGATTGCTTGGTTCTCACTTCCATGTGATTCAAAAACAGAATATTTTTCTGCGTGCCATTCAGCATTTCTGGATTACTGTTCTCGGTCAGCGCTCAGCCCCTGGAGCCGGGCCAGTCTGGCGCCCATTCTTAAGACTATTCTATTCCCTTTCCTTCCTACCTCTTAAAACATTGAATGTTAAGTTCCTGGTGCCAAGAATAAAAATGTCCTTGTGCTAAGATAAGGCATTGTAGTCATACTGATAATTGGTACTACTGCTATAAATACTGTGCCCCTCCGATCTTCCTTTAAGGGTTTCTAGTGAGATTACTTAGCTATTATCTCTCTCAGCAGCACTCTCTGTGGATTTGTGGAGTGAGTCATTTAAGTAAGCCCACAGTTGTGTATGCTCGTGGTTGGATCCATGTGTGTATGGCATACCATGTGTCTTCGTTGTACACTACAGTACTGCTTCCAATCAACAGTGAAAACATGAAATGTGTCATCTTATTGCATTGGAGTTACATGATACTGGCTCTCAAGGGTTTCCCCTGGTCCATCGCACACACACACTGTACTTCACATAACCACATTTTGTGGGCCCTCGAGATTCTCAAGTATAGAGAGATACTCCTGTTCATAGGAAAATTCTAAATCTTATTTCAGGTCTTGACTCAGATGAAGAACTGGGGCTGCTCTGTCACCACACGTCCTATCTAGGTGATTGTCTGGGGCTGCTCGTTGGCTCCTGATATCCTGTAACCTTTTCTGTATATTTCGTGTGTCTGCACGTCTGCATGGTTATTCACGCTCTGAGGGTTGGGGGTGCACAGCGGGACATGTGCCCTGGCTATTCTGTCTCCAGAACCTTCTCAGGGTTTGAGGAGAACTTGAGAGAGAGGTCCCTCTCCTTGGTTCTGTCAGTCGAGTCATTATCCAACTATTATTTCACGCATAGCCAGCAGCTTTGGCATTTCTTGGGATGTGGAAAGAAGAAAGCAAATTGGCTCTAGCAAATCCAGTGTCTGCTAATTGTCCCTGTGGCTGTGATGTGCATAGGCCATACAGCCCAGTAGGAGGACAGCCAATCTCCATGCTTTCTCCTTCTCAGAAGCTTGCCTGAATTTGTTTTTCTTTGTTTTGTTCCAAAACAAGGCAGTAACTGATTTGAAGGGGGGAAAAGATTTGATTTATCTACTGCATTTCCACAAAGAAACATTGCCTTGCAGTGATTACTAACCCTTCTTTCTGTGTGTGTTTCTCCCCTCCCCAGACCAGAGGGTGGCATCCTTCTGCACCCTGACAGATATGCAGCATGGGCAGGACCTGGAAGGGGCCCAGGAGCTGCCCTTATGTGTAGATCCAGGCAGTGGCAAAGAGTTCATGGACACGACTGGGTATGTGAGCCCCTGTGGACCCCTCCCTCCTGCTGTTCCAGGCATGATTAGCAAAGATTCGGCTAACAGACTAACCCTGAGCCAGGCAGGTGACCATGTTCCACCGTGCCCTTTCCCAGTCCTGAAGAATCCAGAGAAGGGACTGAGTGGGACTGCTTGGCTCCCTGCCCTGCTGTGGGAGACCGCTTTTAGCTGCATGACCACTTGCTCCATGGGCACCCCCTGCCTGCCAAGACTTGTGACCCTGTGCCCACGGTGGTGAGCCTCACTGTCAGAGAGGGCAAGAAGGGGCCTCAAGGTCAGCGTCTGCTGCCGAATTATTGCAACAGCACCAGGCAGGGATAACTCACCGATTGGCCTTCCACCTGCCAGGCTGCACATGCTCACCAGCCCAGGGCATGGCTCCTCCCAGAACCTGGTCCTTGATCCGGCCTCATGCCCTCCACTGAAATATGTTGGGAACACCCCAGTCTTTCCCCTATATTCATGACATGTTCTTCCCACGTGAAATGTGTATTCTTTATCTGTGTCATCCATTCTTAATTCCAACTTCTGTGTGAGCTGAATATAGAAGTTGGAATTAACTTTGTTAACTTGCATGTTCACACTGGTAACGAGCTTCATAATGTTGTCATCAGAGGGAAAGGCAAATTGGGGAAATTGGTTCCCAGGACTTCATTTGGGTCTACCTTGTCTCCATTGGCTAAACCAATTTAAATCATACATCTTTTGATTTCCTACTGCCCCGTCTATCTATAGAGATTCTGGATCTCTTTTTAAATCAGTGAAGTCCCGGAATGGGCTTTCCAGTGGATCACCTATATGGACGCTTCCATTCTGACATCTTACAATGTATCTGCTTGCTGGGCTCTAAGCACATGAAATAATTCTTTCAAGTGAAAACTTGACCAACAAAATGCTGAATTGACTCTCTTGAGTCTTTCTGATTCTATCCTTATTTGCTAGGGAGCGTTCTCCATCACCACTGACCGGGAAAGTCAATCAGTTGGAATTAATTCTTCGACAACTCCAGACCGACCTTCGGAAGGTAATCTATTGGAAAAGCATAATCAGAACTCTTTCTCTTATAAAACCAGCCCCTTATAACTACTACAGAGAAACTGAAGAGACTCAGGAAAGAAAACTGCCTTACACAAAAACCAATGATAAATACAAACAGATGCTCCTGAGGTCTCACTCCATCTGCTGACCTGCAGCTGATGTATTTCATTTTGCGGGATGCAGGGATCTCAATGGATATGAGTAAATGAGGATTAGCCCTCGATGTGGCTAATCTTCAGGGTGCAGTAGAAGCACGGTGGGCCAGCATTTTTTAGTTCAGTGAGTTATCAGTTGCACCAACTCTGTATGAGCTGACCTCAGAGGAGTCCATTGCTGCCAGAAAGCCTGGTCTCTATGAGTGCTGGTGTCTGTCTTGAGTCAGCTTCACAGCCCTCAGAACTTCTGCTTTACACATCAACCTGCACTTGGTCCGTCCTCAAAAGAAATTAAATCCTGTATCCCACAAATACTTGCTGAGCTCTGTTCCATCAGCCCCATGCTGGAGAGCCAGTTGGCTGTCCAGGAACGGAATGGGGTGCGGTAGCGAGTGGGAGGGTGTCACAGGAAGGTTTTTGTTGTGATGCTTTGGTTTGGCTTTTGAAGAAGGGAGAAATCGTAGCTGGTGAGAATGCTGAGGAAAGGATTCAGTTGGGAGGGAAATCATGATGAGGGTGAAGGGCAAGTGGGTGGAGTTCTGATCTAGTCACAAGGAGGGAAGCTGGCCTTGGATAGGAGTAGGGACAGCTTATACATAGTTACCAGAGTGGAGCAGAGTATGTGTGCGCGTGCACGTGCACGTGTTCATGTATGCAGCACGTTCATTCACATACACAGAGTCCAGACAGAGATGTTGGCAAATTTCTCAGATTGTTTCTTTTTTTTCTAGTCATGAGCTGAGAGTGGTGAGAAGGAATATAAGAGCTTTGTGGATAGAGGATATGGGTGTACCACAGTGTGTAAACTAACCGGGTATATTTGGGAGACTTGCCAAAAAAAGCTAAAGCACATTTGAATTTGGAGCATAAGTTAAAGCGATACCTGTTTTCCTGGTTGTGTGTTTTTTCCCCAGCTTCAGCTCTCCCAGTTTGTCCGGGATGGAGAAGTTTTCTAGGATATGGAACTTTCCATATTAGAACCAGCAAAGTCCCATGCAAGCTGGGATGGCTGGTCACCTTACCTCCAGCTGCAAAGTGTAGAATCGTTGGGGAGTTGAATGTAGCCAATATTAAGATTTAGACAGGAAATCAAAATGAAGAGAGAGACAGACAGACAGACAGACAAGGACCCTGGGGCATGTACAGTGCATGAATAAACCAAAGAACCCGGAGTCCAGGCTGGTTGAAGAGAAATAACATCACTGCTGGGGAATGGCTGGGGCGGACGTGCTGGTGGGCAGTGAAAATAAGAGTAAGATTGATAAGATTGATGGATTCTATCATTACTGGAGGAGGAGATACTGGAGAAATTATTTTTAAAAGACAGAAGGTGATGGTCAAGAAGTGGGAACTTGAAACTTTTAGGAAGAGATGCAGTCATTGACAATAGCACAGTATAGGATGCGGTCATGGGAGTGGGAGTTGAGGAAGGCCGGTTTTGAAGATCACTGGGAGAAAGTGATGGAGAGGCTGAATGGCCAGAGTGTCGGATGGAACATGTCAGTGGATTCGAAATCATCAACACAGATGACAGGAGTGGGATGGGGAGAAAAGAGCAAACCAGGTTCTAGAATCTTCCCGTAATGATGGTTGTGACTGGAGATACAGTAAAATTTTTGCAGCCAGGAGGGGTAGCAGGTCTCATGACCTAATGGCATATTTTTTCAAGGAGCTGGAATTGTAGGAAGGAGCGGAGATCTTGCCTGAACAATAGGGGATGCACTGTCTGCCTGCCCGACCCCCATAGTGAGCTGCTGGGGACGGTGTCCTCAGGAGGGAACCAGGATTCACTTAGAGCGCGAAGACGAAGGGAATTTCAGGAGGAAAGACTGAGCGTGCATAGGGTCTTCATGGCAGAATCCAAGTTCCTTGGGTCATAATAAAAGGGATGTGGAGAGGTGGGCAGCTGAGTCACAGCAGAGATGTTCTGAGCTGTGGGACTCAGACTGCCTTGGGACCGAGAGTCATGGTGAGGAACGTCTGGGGAGAGTCCGTATCCAGGGTGGGCTGCAGTTGCTCCTTACAGCGAAGTGAGTAGCCAGCTCTGATTCAGGCCTCCTCTGGGGACCAGGGTCTTTTGCGCCAGTGACCAGGCAGGTGGTATTGGGGAGGGCCTCGGAAGGGATCAGGAAACGAGGAAACCTTGAGGGCGGGACCAGACATGCCAACGGTGGGGGCCTCCACTCACCTCGCTCAGCGCTCCCGTACAGTGCTGTGGGTGGCATCTGGTGGCATTAGCGGTCGAGTTAGATCCCATTACAGAAATACCGATTGTTACAATCTGACAGTGACCCCTCTATCCATTTAGGGCAAGGCATCCCTTTCAGCGGTGGGGGGTGGGGGGGTCTGAAACTCGTGCTGTACATTTTTTTATTGCTATATGTTGGAAACTCCAGATGTGATTCTTCTGAAAGTCTTGATTATTTTTACATAGTTTTTAATGGCAGACTTTAAGGGTCATTATGGAAATACAGTGTAGCAGGAAAGCTTGATGGAATGAAAGACCTAAGTACATATTTTATTATAAACATAGGTCACAGCTCTGCTGATTCCAATGTTGTACTTAGAAAGTTTTGTGCATCTGTCAAAGGGTATTTATTACCTTTCACCTCACTGTAGTCTCCCTTTTTTGGATAGAGGTGATATAAACGACGATGAACACCTTCCTATACAAAGGCTATCTTAGCACCCTGTGGGAGCAGAGTGGGATGAAAGAACAGGGTGCATGGAGTGTGCATTCCCATCCGTTTGTCATCAGCAGGAATCAGGATCAGGAAGGTTCCCTCACTGAAGAAAGTCACCCCTTCTCCCCTCAAAAAGTACATAAGTAAAAATAAGAGTAAAAGATTCTTGTGGCCCAGCTTAGGAGGAATGAATGTATCAGTCAGTCTCCATGACTCAGTTTATTTCTACTCTGACCAGGAAAAACAAGACAAGGCTGTTCTCCAGGCGGAAGTACAGCACCTGAGACAGGACAACATGAGGCTGCAGGAGGAGTCCCAGACCGCGACAGCTCAGCTGCGGAAATTCACAGAATGGTTTTTCACCACCATCGACAAAAAATCTTAGCCAGTCCGCACCTCCTCAAGGGACCATTGGGAAATGCCCCTTGTCCCTTTGAAGTCACAAACGTGGTTTTTCTGTGTGCTTTCCACCAGTCGTAGATGTTTTTGCTGTTCCATTCTGTGTAGCGCCATTCACCACAGCAGGACAGGGAGCCTCGACTCTTTCTCGGTAGCCACAGCAAAGAGCAGTGCCGATGTGAAGATGAATGAATGTAACTCCTGGTGTGAAGATGAATGTAAACCCTGGCGACAGTTGAGACCTTTTTTCTTTTAGACTCTGCTAAAGCAATGCTCTGGCTTGGGCTTACCTCAAGAGGGAAGATAGTTGGGTTTTATTTCCTATTTATCAGGTGACCTGGTAGAGATGTAAAGCAATTTACCATAGTTTGGGCTTTAGTATTGTAAAATAAACATGAGAACAAATAATCAGACATATACTTTAATGTTAAAGGTGCTCTATTTTTTTGGATGTACAGTAGTTTTATTTCCACAGCCACATTACCATAGCAATAAGAAAGGAGTTATAGTACATAGTTGGAAAAGCTTTGCGGGGGGATTAAAGAAAAAAAGCACTGTTGTGTTTAACACTAGTTCAAATGCAGTTACCTTAGAGACTTATTTATTTGCAGGAACAAATGGTGCCTGAATATTAACAGTGTTCTGATTAAAAACAAACAAACAAAAAAGATATATATGCCTTGTACATGGCTCACCGAGTTGTCAGTAGTCACTTCAACTCTTAGTTCACTTTTGTATAGTTGCTCTGCTGGAAAAAAATGAAAGTGAATCTGCTTAACTCATAGAACTTCCTTGTGTGCTGTGAGCCGGCGGAACCACTTGTACAATGCCAGATTTGTTGATCTTTGTACAGAAGCTTTGATGAAGTGTCTTGTATTTAACACCCTTATTTAAGCTTATTTAACCTTAAATTGTTAATTTTATAAAATTTGGTTTGGCCTGCACTACGATGAGGGTTGGAGGTAGCTGCAGGCTCAGAAGAGACTGAGCTTGCACAGATCAGACCGAGAAGCAGGGTGAGAGATTCTAACGACTGGATGCTGCTAGTAACACGTTGTTTGTATTGCTTTACCATTTTTAACTGTTAGATTTGAGATGAACATACATTTTGCTTTTTTAATAAATGTTTAAAAGAAGTCCACATAAGAAATGGTGCTGTCAGGTGACTAGATTTTTTATGATCTAACATGTCTACAGTCTGACTGTATGTGAATTTATTTCAGGCCATTTAGGACCTTGATTTGTATTAAATACTGTTCAGCTGCCTTCTCACAGAATCCCAGATCGATTTCAGGAAGGGGTACCTAGTAGTTTTTAGTAGCTGTTGTGTGCCAGACACTATTCTCTGAACTTTCCATCCCTCTCATTTAACCCCAACGGTATCCTTCATAGGTAGGAGGTGGGGTTCTCAATTACAACCACATGAGATGTGGCTCAAGTGAAGTAATTTACGCAAGATTGCCTTAAAAAAAAAAAAAAATGTAACACTTTGGTGTTGCCAGCACTTTGGGAGGCCAAGGTGGGCGGATCATGTGAGGTCGGGAGTTCAAGACCAGCCTGACCAACATGGAGAAACCCTGTCTCTACTAAAAGTACAAAATTAGTCAGGCGTGATGGCGCATGCCTATAATCCCAGCTACTTGGGAGGCTGAGGCAGGAGAATCACTTGAACCTGAGAAGCAAAGGTTGCGGTGAGCCAAGATCATGCCATTGCACTCCAGCCTGGGCAACAAGAGCGAAACTATGTCTCAAAAAACAAAAACAGTAACAGTTTGAAAAATTATCGGGAAGAGGTAAACTGTAAATTTGAGTCGAGTGTAAGACAGGAGACACAAAACATGGATCCAGATGTGAAGGGAAACACTGTTAAGGTCCATTGCTCTCAACCTTTGAAGAACAGCATATCAAGAATTCAGAGGAAGCAAACTGACTCTTAGAATTGGCCCTAAAAGGAATTTTCCATATGGGCTTCACATGGGAGGCATGTTGAACAATTAACATTCTCACAGTGGATGTAGCAGTAAGCTTCCTAAAGCTGTTTCATGCAGCTGCCCTCTATGAAATGCACAGGTGCACCTCCAAGATGCAGCCAGGGACTAGAGATTTTCAGGGAATAAGGACCTTATGGGCCACCTAGATACCGTCCTTCCTCCCTCCTTCCCTTTTTGTTCTTTCCCATCACTGTGAACCAGGCAGCATGCTAGCAGCTGAAAATCCAACCATGATCAACGGGAGTCAGGGCCCCTGTGTGCACAGGCATACAGTCTAATAAAGGAAGACAGACATAAGAGCACTTCAAAACATGAAAGACAGAAATAAAAGTACCTGCAACAGGCTACCTTAAGTAATTATTATGAACACTGAGACTGTTTGAATAGCTCCTGGGTGCCAGGTCCTGTGTTGTGCTTTGTGTTACCTACCTGGCAGCCCTGTGAGGTAGGTGCCATCATCACTCCCTTTTTAAAGATGAGGAATCAGGACCTAGATAGGGTGGTCCATGGGTAGACGAGGGTACACACGGTTCAGAGTCCCTAAGGTTAGCGTGTTCAGGAAATCTAGCAGAAGCCAGGACGTCACAGGGAGGGTAGCGCAGTGGGAGATGTGCTTGAAGAGATCAGCAAAAGCCACACCGTGAAGGAACTGGAGGCCATGCTAGACTTTGGATTTTGTTCTAAGTCAAAAGGAAGCCATTAAAGCAGGAAAACTGCCTGATGTGAGCTCTATTTTAAATGGATTATTCTGACTTCTAAAGCAGAATGGCCCACGCAGGTCTTCAGACTTTCTGTGTGGGGCTTTATCTACAAAGGAACCATTTGAGGCTTTGGGAGTCACATACTGCCTCTGTTGCATACTTTCAGATTTCTATTTAACACCCTTTAAAGATAGTAAGAGTCGTTCTTAGCTTGCAAGACCACACAAAAACAGGCCACTCACCAGTATAATTTACCAATGCCAGGCATAAGGCAGAGTACATGCGGAAGACCAGTCTAGGTAAGAGATGGTGTTGGCATGGCCTGTGGTAAGGCAGTGAAAGTGGAGAGAAGTAGGTAGGCCACACGTGCGAATGTATTTGGAGGTAAAGCCTACAGAACTGCTGATGGGTTGGAGACGAGTTGAAAGGGTTGGATCCAGGGATAAGCCCTAGACTTCAAAGGAATCGATGAACTGCATGTTCGATCACACGGTTTTCCATAAATATCTCTTGCCTTTAGTAAAGGCTTAACAACAGTTACGCTCCTGGCAAGGGCCTGGAATACAGCTCTCCTGTGTCTTTGATCAAGGGTGGGTGCATTTGCTTTAGAGCTACTAATCAGATGGAAAGGTGGACATCATTTAGAGAAAATAGAGAAATCTGACCAAAACCTAGCTGAATGGAAAGCCATTCCATCTTCCGAACGCATGCCTGAGGATAAGACCAGAAGACATTTCTTGAAAACGCAGTTCTCAGTCTATACTAGCAAAGGAGTGAATAATCTGTCTCGAGTCCATCTCCAAAAGGCCGTGCCAAAAAACAGGGCCCAAACGATTTTGGGTCTGTTTAGCTTTTTCAAACATGTTTCCAGTCAGCAACCAACCAACTACATGTTCCCATAGTACATGTAGTTTTGAACAACTTGGTGTCCTGGTGACACTGTTACAAAATGTGCCCCTTAACAACTACACATATTGACTTGCTATAATGACTTACTGGATACAAACCAAATACTTCGTGGAATATATCTGCTAAAAAATTTATTTTAGAATAAGCAGGTTTTTCTAACCATGTGGAGTGAACTACTATGTATTAAGGCCATTTTAGTATGTGACAAAGTTTTAACATAGTAGGCTTTTATCCTGCTATTCTCTATAGGAGAAGGCTTATGATTAGAAACATAAGTTACAGTTGAGGGGGCTGATAGTACAGTTGTGCCTTTGTGGCTCACAATTAATTACCTGTTGAGGCCTGGAGTCTGTTCTGCGAGTCCACTAAACTGCAGAATTTGATCACCTATTATTTTTAGCCTTCAAAGTCATGAAGCCATAAAACATAGCTTCTTGTTGGCACATCCAAAAATAACAAGATAACTATGAAAACATTAAGGATAAAGACCTGTAATGATAACAGAGGAGTGCTTGAATAGGGAAATCACCTGCTCCTTGTATAAAATAATTGGCCTGAGAAACCGCAACCTGTGCTTTAGGGAGAGAATTGGCATACTGTTTAGACCGATCAACAAATGAGGCCGGGCGCGGTGGCTCAAGCCTGTTAATCCCAGCAATTTGGGAGGCCGAGACGGGCGGATCACGAGATCAGGAGATCAAGACCATCCTGGCTAATACGGTGAAACCCCGTCTCTACTAAAAAGTACAAAAAACTAGCCGGGCGAGGTGGCGGGCGCCTGTAGTCCCAGCTACTCCGGAGGCTGAGGCAGGAGAATGGCGTAATCCCGGGAGGCGGAGCCTGCAGTGAGCTGAGATCCGGCCACTGCACTCCAGCCTGGGTGACAGAGCGAGACTCCGCCTCAAAAAAAAAAAAAAAAAAAAAAAGAATTCTCTGGTTGTGGAGAAGCTGTGAACATAACCTCTTTAAGAGTCAACTCTACTGTTTCTACCGGATGGAACGTTTGTGTCACAAGAAACAAGCCACCCTCTGAGGCAGAACCACCCTCTTGACCATGACGATCACTGCCCCCACCATGAAATACATTTATGTGAACCTTTCTAAGAGACAAAGGCCCACGACTTTCAGGTCAACCTCTGGGAATTATTAAATAACCTCAGATCCCCTGAAATCACACCAGTGTTGATTCTTTAGAATTTCCAAGTTGAGATACGGGGCTGGGAAGAAGTAATAAAGATTTTTGCACACACTTTTCTCCTTTGAATTACTGGTTAGTAAGAAACAAGTTCAGTTCACTTGAGTGTCTGTGGATTTTGTGCTTAACACATTTAAAACCACTTCCCTAGCTCTAGTGTAAGCAAGTCAGGCGTACTACTCACTCCCGAAAAAGAAAATAGAACTAAATGGATTCTATTTAACACCTAGTTAGGGGCAGGTAGCAGGAAACTATTTCACAGGAGAGAAAATGGTAAGAGACCTGCCAAGACCTGAGGAATGCATTCAATTTCTAACCTATAACCTCCAAATTAACCAAAGAGCAAGTCTCCTGACTTTCAATAATAGGAATTTGGCAGAAACAAGTACACAGGAAGTATCTCCTCATGTATTTCATAAAAGGTTTAAATGGGCATCACCCCCAAATGTCACATTCCTGCATTTTGATACACAAGATTTGAGTACTTTTTGGTTGCTTTTTAAAAACACAAAAACATAAACCCTGCAAGCCCTCTCTAGTTCATGTTAATACCAGAAAATGTACTGCCCTCTTAAATCCTTACAAAGTTTTGATTAAATTTTAGCACTGCAGACTCTAAATAAAAACATTTATCTCTGTTTTTCATCTCTTAATATTAGGGATCTGCCTAAAATTTGCAGAGCAGCCTGTTTTTAAGTAGAACAAATGAAAAATAATGAGCCCCCTTGACATGCAAAAATACCCTTTGGCTGCAAAGCTGGAGCTGAGTTAGTAAAAAAACAAAATGAAGGATAAGACTTCCAGGGTCCTGGCCATCGGTACTCATCAATCAGGCTGTTAGGCAGTGGTGTTGGTAGTCTTGTAATAAAGAGCAGCTCTCCCAGCCTTCCTGTGACCCCAGTGAAAGCCATGAGGGAGGCTGTGTGCAAGAGAGGGCTTCAGAGTGGTAGCATTTCAGTAAATTGCCTCAACTAAATCAGTGCTGGCTATTAATACACATCTGCAGATGGAGACGTCAGGCCCTGGCAGAGTCTCCTCCATCGCTGTGTATGAAACAAGCTGGGACTGAGCGTCCGGGCCCATGCCCCTCTTGCCCACGACCATCATCATAGATGCCAAACAAAGCGGATCTTGCTGAATGCTCCATTAAATTAGAATAATTAAACATGGCAGTCGTGTGCTGCTCTAGGATCTGATTAAACACCTTGTAGAACCCCATCTGGGCTGAGGGCTTGCCAAACAGCAGGCTACAGCCCACAGTCCCTACTTCCATGAATATAAAATTCCCAGAATGAGCATTCTGTATCATTTTAAATTAAGTACTTAAGAACGCAAATAGCACTACTCAGGAGAGGAAGTGCACAGAAGTCAGTGGGTTTAACCCCTCAACTCCTACTTGATTATTTTTCATTGTTGCTCTTGAACTATAAGGCTGTTGTTCTGCCAGCATCATCTTAAAACTATTTCACTTCAGATGATTGTGAAGGGGGAAGGATTAGAGAGAGGCCTGGTAGTGACCCAGTTAATGACGCTGGCTTCTGTAGACTACACTGTTCATGTGAATTCCAAGGTAGGTGGGAGCTTCGAAACCAAGTTTTTCTCCCTAATTTAACAGGTTCTTGTTCTGTTCTTTCAAAGCAAGAGCCACCTTAGTGATTTGTTCTGAAACGTAAAATTGAAATGTTCTGGGAGTCTTGGTTACTGTCATTGTTTACTGTCCCATTGGGTAGGGATTATTCTTGTCAGTGACACTGATTTCCAAAAGAAAAATTGTATTAAGATCCAAAGATGTAGCTGGAGATCTTCACTTGTCCAGAGAAACAATTTATTTCGTTTTATTTTAATTTCAATAGGTTTTAGTGAACAGGTGGATTTTGGATACATGAATAAGTTCTTTAGTGGTGATTTCTGAGATTTTGGTGCACCCATCACCTGAGCAGTGTACACTGTACCCAATGTGTAGTCTTTTATCCTCCACCCTTCCCCCCAGTCCCCAGAGTCCTTTAGATTATTCTTATGCTTGTGCCTCCTCACAGATTAGCTCCCACTTATAAATGAGAACATATGATATTTGGTTTTCCATTCCTAAGTTACTTCACTTAGAATAATGGCCTCCAACTTCATCCAAGTCACTGTAAAGGCCATTTTGTTCCATTTCATGGTTGAGGAGTATTCCATGGTGTATGTGTAACACATTTTCTTTATCCACCGTCGGCTGATGGACATTTAGGTTGGTTTCATAACATTTTTGCAATCGTGAATTGTGCTTAGATGCATGAAGTAGTTCTGCCACAAAAATGCATTACATTAATGGATGTGAACATCAAACTTGTGTGGTTATAGACACACATTTTATTTATAACAGTAGCTGCCAATACATATAGAATATTCCAACAGAATATCTTTAATATTTCTGTTGGAAAATTTGACTTGCCCTGTCCTGCCAAAATAATTCTTGGTTATTTATTTATTTATTTATTTATTTATTTATTTATTTATTTTGGGACAGAACCTCACTCTGTTGGCCAGGCTGGAGTGCAGTGGCATGATCTCAGCTTACTGCAACCTCTGTCTCCCAGCCTCAAGCAATTCGTCTGCCTCAGCCTCCCGAGTGGCTGGGATTACAGGTGCCTGCCTCCATGCCCAGCTAAATTTTCTTTTGCATTTTTAGTAGAGATGGGGTTTCATCATGATGACCAGGCTGGTCTCGAACTCCTGACCTCAGGCGATCTGCCCGCCTCAGCCTCCCAAAGTGCTGGGATTACAGGGGTGAGCCACTGTGCCCGGCCTAACTGTTGGTTCTTATAGAAACCTGTTGCTTTTATTCTTCCCAGTGACTTCATCTTGCATGGCCTTGTTCCCTCCTAAATTATGGCTTGTGATGAATTGTATTTTAAATGAAAAGGATAGGGATGTGGTAAGTGTTAGCAAGGATGTGGAGAAATTGTAACCCTGGTGCACTGTTGATGAGAACAGCTGCTATGGAAAATATGTTGATTCCTCAAAAAATTAAGCTTAGAATTACCATATGATCCAGCAATTTCACCTCTGGGTATGAGCCCAAGAGAATTTAGGAGAAAGGTATTTATACCTTGAAGAGGTATTTGTACACCTGTGTTCATGGCAGCATCATTCTCAATAGCCTAAAGGTGGAAACAATCCTGATGTCCATCAGGAGATAAATAAACAAAATACGGTCTATCAATACAATGGAATATTATTCAGCCTTAAAATAGAAGGAAAATCTGACACGTGCTAAAATGTGGATGAACTTCGAGGACATTATGCTCAGTGAAATGAGCCAGTCACAAAAGGACAAATACTGGATGATTCCACTTATATGAAGTAGTAGAGGAGTTAGATTCATAGAGACAGGTAATAGAATGGTGGTCACCAGCGGGTAGGGGGAGAAGGAATGGGCAGTTGTTTCGTGGGTCCAGAGTTCGGTCTGGGAAGATGAAAAGAGTTCTGGAAATGGACTGTGGGGAGGGTTGCAGAGCAATGTGAATATACTTCATACCACTGAATTGTACTACTCAAAACGGTTACGATGGTAAATTGTACGTTATGGTTTTTTCATCACAATTAAAAGTAAATGATTTTATTTTAAAAAGATAGGAATGTGGCCCGAATGAGTGAGTTTGTGGGGACTTGGAGTGGATAAGCACAGGGAAACCAGGAAGCTTAATCTCACAAAAAAAAACAAAGACCTGTTGGAACAAGTGCAGGAAAATATAGAAACACCATTGAAGTGCTCTCTGGATGTTAAAGAGCAGACAGACTTTGATCAATTGCCATCGATTCAGAGAGAAGAGACGTCATTCCACGGAGCTGTGCTCTGGGGGCCTGCAGGAGGATCAGCAGGGGAAAAGAAGACCGCTCTCTGAAGAGTGATTAATTTGGTAATTAATGTGTAGAAAAGGAAGAATGACTGAAGTGTTTGCTCCAGGCCCTAAATTTTAACATTTCGTTCTGCAATGGGAGCATCTGGTAGGACACTGAGGTTGGATGAGCTAAAGAATGAGATCAGACACCAGGACAGCAGGAGAAGAGATTAAATATGAATAGCTTCAGGGGTACTTAAGGATTGGGAAGCTTGGACACAGTGGGGAAGAAAGTGCTTGGAAAAAAGAAAAGATAAAGGCCATTATGAGAAGGCCTGGTACCCACTGGAAAAAAGAAGAACCACAGAGTTGGAGGAGACCAATCCCTTCACTTTATAGAAGACCGAGTTCTAGAGAAATGGTTGAAGAGGTGAAATCAAATCTATAACTTGGTCCCCGATACATTTATTTTTTTGGTTGAATCAAAGGAAGTGTCGTATTCGTGAATATAGGGCACTGTTTGCAATTTGGGTAAGGATATCTGCACTCAAGATTTCATTAATCTTGGTTAAGTTAGAACAATCAAGACCTAGAAGTGAAAATAAGAAAGCATCATTGAATACCTTTAAGAGGAAGAATTATTGAGGAAAACCTAACTTCTGCCATTAACTCAACTTTATTGAACCTGCCTACAGCCTGGCTCCCATAGTAATATCTCCCCTGGTCATTGAACACCAGAGCATACTCAAGGTACAAGTGTAGACCAGGTGAGACTTAAGACTCCCTGTGGCCCCACATGACCGTTTCAGAGGTGTTGGGACATTGCCCGTCTTTCTGGCCTTCAGAAGGGAGAAATATCCAGGTCAGCCCTGCATGCAGCTGACTGCCCTGTGAGAAGGCAGATCGAATTTGTGCTTATGGAGGACACTGGGTCAGGGCTCAGTTACTCCATTCAGCCTCTTGGGACTTCATGTTGACTTGCCCAGCTCCTGTGCACCTTTACTTGGAAAGGTCATGTTTAACCAGTGCCGTGAGCACTTTTCAAAAGGCTAATTCAGTCGCCTTTCTGTGTCTTCACAGAATGTCTGTGAGCTCATGCTAGCCTATGCTTGCTATTAGGGAACCAGGAAGTGCGCATTGGTGCTTTTTTTTTTTTTTTTTTTTTTTTTTTAGATGGAGTCTCGTTCTATCCAGTGGCATTATCTCAGCTCAGTGCAACCTCCGCCTCCCAGGTTTAAGCAGTTCTCCTGCCTCAGGCTCCCTAGTAGCTGGGATTACAGGCATTTGCCACCATGCCCGGCTGGTTTTTGTATTTTTAGTAGAGACGGGGTTTCACCATGTTGGCCAGGCTGGTCTCAAACTCCTGACCTCAGGTGATCCGCCCGCCTCAGCCTCCCAAAGTGTTGGGATTACAGGCGTAAGCCACAGTGCCCGGGTCGGTGCCTTTTTTTTTGTTTGTTTGTTTTTAAGAGACAGGGTGTCACCTTGTCACCAAAGCTGGGATGCAGTGGCACAATCATAGCTTACTGCAGTCTTGGACTTCTGGACTCAAGCAATCCTCCTCCCTCAGCCTCCTAAGTAGCTGGGGCTACAGGCACGTACCATCATACCAGACTAACTGTTAAATTATTTTGTAGAGATGTGGTTTCATTATGTTGGCTAGGCTGGTCTTGAACTCCTGGGCTCAAGTGATACTCTTGCCTTGGCTTTCTAAAGCTCTGGGATTATGGGCCTGAGGCACCGTGCCCAGGTGATCGGTGCCCTTGAGTGCTATAGAGACAAGAGTGGACGTGCACATCCTACAAAGCTGCCTCCTTTCAACTGGCCAGCCTTGGCAGAAAGGGAGGACGCACTGAGTGCTCACTGATCCCAGCTGAGCCCGCTGCTGAGGGCATGAATCCGTTCTGAAGTGAGGAGGTAAACTGTCTTAGATGGCTCCTGAACAGGGTCTCGAACCCCACAGATCCTTGCTGTCCTTTGCCAGGTGTCCAGATGTTGAGTTTAGGAGAAGGGACAGGGTCCGGCTGGAAAGAAAGAAGACTGAGAAGGAGTCTATACTTGCTACAGATGCCCTGTGCCCATTTTCCATTTGCATGGTGGCCGTGAGCAGCCACATGGCTGCAGTCTAAGCTTTTCAGGAGTGACCATTGGGCCTAGAATTTATTGTCAATTATGTGAAAACCCTAGAAGGAAAATCTCTTATCAGGACTTTAGTTTTCCTTACTCAGCAGCATTGGGCTAAGATCATCTTTGAAGATTCTTTTTCTCTAAGAAGAGATCATTTACGAACAGTATTCTCAAGTACTATTTTAGAACTCACCAGAGTTTTGTCCCGTAACTGACATGAGTCGATTATATTACACTGCAATGTAACTCCTAGTCCCAAATTATAAAGCTCACTTCCTTCCCCTGCTCCTCTTTCTCCCCTAGTCGCCCCCACCTTTTCACCAGAGACTATGGTGAATACCCATTATGGGGCAGACACTGTGCAGGGCACTGGGAATACAGCATGAGACAGCCTCTAAGGAGGTGGTAGTGGGTGGAGGAGAAGACTTTATCAACAGGGGAATCACCGTTTGCCTTGGAGTGCAAAGTAACACAAGCAGCAGGGGAGCAGCGAGTGGGTATGGAGAGGGGCTGCAGAGGGGAAGGAGTACCAGAGCCGGATACTAACAGGCAACCGTGCCTGTGTCTTTTACTTTTATTTATTTTTGAGACGGAGTCTCACTCTGTCACCAGGCTGGAGTACAGTGGTGCCATCTCGGCTAACTGTAACCTCGGCCTCCCGGGTTCAAGCAGTTCTCCTGCCTCAGCCTCCCAAGTAGCTAGGACTACAGGCACCCACCACCACCACGCCCAGCTAATTTTTGTATTTTTAGTAGAAACAGGGTTTCACCATGTTGGTTAGGCTGGTCTCAAACTCCTGACCTCAGGCAATCGACCTGCCTCAGCCTCCCAAAGTGCTGGGATTACAGGTGTGAGCCACCGTGCCCGGCCATATGCCTGTGTCTTAACTCCACAGCTTATCTAGTCTTTATCTCCACTACAGCCATGTTGCTAAGAAGTAAAAGGACCACGACATCTTTCCAGGTGTGATAGGAAAGAAGTGAAAATGTGTTGATACCATCTAACTCTGTGGTTGCCAAGAATCAAAGGAACATGATACAGGTATTAACTTAGAAAAAACATTTTTGTTTTCTGCCCGAGTGCACAAAAGCAATGGACGAATACGACTGCTGAAACCCACAAGTGCCTGGTTTCCATCACCAGTGGAAACCAACAGTGAAACAGATGGTCCTGAGCCAGCTCCTGTGTGCGTCTGCTGGGGCACGCTGGACATCAGCAGCAGACACCAGGTGTGACTGTGGAAGACAGGCTAGACACGAGTTTAAGCTGGGAACCCCAAGGCATGGCAAAGTGCACCTGGGCAGGTGGATCCAACTTGGGCTGCCCGCTGTGTGTCTGTAGCACCTGCCCTGCCGGGTCATAAAGGCCAGGTCAGATGAGAGGAGCTGGACCTTTGAGCGGGGCTCAGGATAGATGGCCAGCCCTTGCTCTGCCCCTAGAAAACCCAGGGCCTCAGAAGAGACCTGGCTTCCAGGGCCTTGCTAACCTCAGCGAGGCAGACAGAGCCGGAGCATCCTCAGAGCCCTGAAAGAAGGCACAGAGGAGCCCAACATGGGAACCAACTCCCTTTGAAGGATGCTGGCCAATCTCCTTTCCCAGTGTAAATGCCCACCATAGAAAGATTCTCCCCCTCTCCAAGTTTTAAATTTTTCAACCCAGCAAATAAAAGCAATCTGTGGGCCTGTGTCTGATTCATGCTGGTGTCTGTAATGGGTTTCCCTGGCCCCTGCGCCCCTCCAGATAGCAGGGAACTTTGCAGGCTGTTTTCTGTTTGCCCCTCACCATGCACCACACTCAGTCACATTCACACCAAGGAAGCCTGAGCCAGCCAGGGTGACCCGACATCCTGCAGGGGTTCCCAGCCAGCTCTGCTTGCGGGATGTGTTCAGCCATCTTCCCTCGGATTACTTCTGCTAGAAGGAGCTGAAATTGCTGGCCCTGATGAGAGTCCATGCTCACCTGAGTAGCAGAAGGGCTGTCAGGAGCAACTGAGACAGTTTCCTGGCGTGGGCTCCTGGTTCTTTTCACCTCTCCAAGTGGGATTTACCATGAGCTAGGCTGGGCCCTAACAGCGCACTGTTTTGAGGTTGATTCGCCAGACTTTGGAAGGCAAAACAGGAATAGTGATCTGGAGAGGACTGAGCCTTGAGCAGGCGTTGCTGCTTTGACAGCTGACAATGATCCCGTGATCCCTTCCCAGAGAATGTGCTGTGTGGCCGAGTGAAAAGCTGCACTTGGCTCCAGGGACAGGCGTGACCTCAGTCCTGTCAGACTGAGGAACTCCAGGCCATGACCACCCCTCAGGCATCCTTTCTTCCTCTCCTCATTCAGGGTGGGGTCTTCCGTGCCACGTACTATCTTAGTCTGCACCATGGACATTCGAAACACCAGAGCACTGGCAAATGTCGCCGGGGCCCTGAGCCCTAGGGATGCAGGCATCTCTCCAAGGGAGCTCCTCTCACACTTGGAAGCAGGCACCAAATGTGTGATGTCCTCTGTGGCTCCCTCTCCACCCGCTCATTTCCACACTGTCTACACGGGCTGTCTGCACGGCCTGCACGCCCACCTGAGGCATCCAGTAACCAGCCTCTATTTCCACCACTCACCTAAGCCTGAGGGCTCTAATGAGGGCCACCGCAAGCCTACCAGCTGCTAAAACAAATAGACATGGAATTTCAATAAAAATAGAGTGCAAGGGCCGGGCGCAGTGGCTCACGCCTGTAATCCCAGCACGCTGGGAGACTGAGGTGGGCAGATCATGAGGTCAGGAGATCGAGACCATCCTGGCCAACATGGTGAAACCCTGTCTCTACTAAAAATACAAAAAAAAATCAGCTGGGCTTGGTGGCTCGTGCCTGTAATCCCAGCTACTCAGGAGGCTGAGGCAGGAGAATCACTTGAACCAGGGAGTCAGAGGTTGCAGTGAGCCAAGATCGAGCTACTGCACTCCAGGCTGGGTGACAGAGCGAGAGTCCATCTAAAAAAGAAAAAAAAAAAACAGACTGCAATAGCTGCCTTTCACTATACATCTCACACTTGCACACACTGGCACGTGGTACTGATGAAGCTGAATTTTTCAGACCTTCTCCTTGCCCTCCCATGGCATTGGCAGGGTGACATAGTCCCTCCTAGAAATGTGGTGCCCCCCATCCCAGGACACTTGGCCGTGTGTGACTCTGCCCACTCTTGCCTGCTGCCTTCCCTGCAGCTCTCCTTTGGCCACTCTGCTGAAGTTGGCCTCTGCCTGTGTTCATGGCCTCCCACAGTCTCTGCTCATTCCTGCCCAGGGCCCCGCTGGTCCCAGCTCTTTGCCCTGACTCTCCCACGGCCATGCGGGAGGTGCAGATGGGTTGACTCATCACTTCCTGAGAAGAGCTTCTCTGCACTGCACAGGTAGAACACCCAACACTGCATCCCCAGACATCTTGGCAGCGAGAATTGCAGATACAACTTAAATGCTGCCAATCAGTCCCCATGCAATGCAATTCAGAGCTCAGTCATGTGGGCAAAAGGTAGCAGTGCAGAAAGTATCCACTGGTTGCTGTAGGTGTGGCAGGCAGGATGCTGGACTCCATGGTCCCTGAGCCATAGCTAAGGGTGGAGACGCTGGAGCCAGTAGTCAGGTGGGCTGCGTGACTCCGGCTCCCTGACTGGGGGACCCTGCACTTCCTTTGATACGCTGGCTCTGTGGAGTTCCTCCAGGAGTCACCCCTGCAGCCTGCTCCTAAGGTTTTGAAGCCACTTACACAAACCACCGTCTGCTGACAAGAGTTGGCGTGCTTCTCTTCCTCCGTCGTGGAAACTTTGCACTACCTGGACCATTGTCTCTACTTCGGTGTCCCAGTTCACTCTCATGATTTCCAAACCAGAATTCTCCTCTTTTGTGTCTGATAGTATGCTTCCAGCAGCAACTAACAGACACCCAATTGAAATAGATTTGAATCCTAAGGGGGGTTTTTGGCTTACAGAACAGGAACTGGAGATCAGCAGGCTTCAGAGCTGGTTTCCTCTGGTGACATAGTCATGCTCCCAAGGCCCTGGTTTCTGCCATTTGTCTGCTCCATCTTTGATGACCTCAGCTTCACCCTCAGGCTGGCTCTCTGCCTGCTCCCAGGATGGCTATCCATGGTGGCCAGCTTTCTTCTCCACCTTCAGAGAGAGAGAAGAGAGAGAGGAGATAAAAAAAACAGAGAAGGAGAGAGAAAAGACAGAAAGGCAGAGAAGTAAGGGTGGGGAGAGAGAGGGGAGTAGAGAGAAGGGAGAGGGAGGAAAGACAGAGAAAAGGAGAAGAAGAGAGAACAGAGCATGAGAATGAGCTCATGTTTCTGCTTCAAGAGTCAAGCAGGGCTCCTAAGGCCTTCTCTGATTGGGCCGACTTAGACCATGCCCTCACGACAGCAAGCAAGGATGGAGGATTGACTTAGACTGTCAGAGGCCCCCTTGAAACTTGGACCTGGGGTCGGCTTCCCCAAAGCATAGGGAGCATAGTGGACAAGGTGACTACCCAGACTAGAATGTGAGGACCGTTCTGAAGGGGAGAAGAGAATCCGTGCTAGGTAGGGCACTGCCAGGGACTGAATGCTTCTTTCCCCAACCGCCAAATTCATACACTAAGACCCTAGCGTAGTGACATTTGGAGGCAAGGCCATTGGGAGGTAATTGGGTTTGGATGAGGTCGTGGGAGTGGGTCTCTCGTGCTGGGAGTAGTTCCCCATAAAGGGGTGAAGAGCCAAGGACTTGCTCTCTATGTCATATGAGGAGGCAGTAAGAAGGTGTCCTCTGTAAACCAGGAAGTGCACCCCCACCAGACACCAGATCTGCTGCACCTTGACCTGGGATTTCCAGCTCCTAGAACTCTGAGCGATAAATGTGAGTTGTTTAAGCCCCTTGGGCTTTGGCACATTTGAGACAGTAGCTCACCCAGACAGACCAGGACAAAAACCCAGCAATGTCCTCCACCCACTTCCAAAACGGTTCCTGTTCTGCGTTCTCATCCCCATAGCGGTGGGTGACAGCCATGCACCAGGTGCCCTGCCCAGGAATCTGTGAGTCAGCCTAGGTCACAGCCTCTCCCTCACTGTCTGCATCTAGTTCATTGCCAAGATACACTGTGGGTGGTGGTGGTGGTCTCACTTCCCAGATACCCTGGAATTGTGTCCTCCAGCTTTCATCCTTTCTTTCAAGCTCTCACCAGTACCCACCTGAACACAGCACCCAACTCCTGAGTGGTCTCCTGGACTATCCATTCCCCCAACGAGCCACCCCTATACCAAGCTGCCGGCACCAGGGTGCTGTGACACATCCTTCCTTCCTTGCCGAGCTCCTGATTAAAATGCTTCTGGAGGCCGGGCACGGTGGCTCACACCTGTAATCCCAGCACTTTGGGAAGCCAAGGCAGGTGGATCATTTGAGGTCAGGAGTTTGAGACCAGTCTGACCAACATGGTGAAACCCTGTCTCTACTAAAATACAAAAATTAGCCAGCTATGATGATGAACACCTGTAATCTCAGCTACTTGGGAGGCTGAAGCAGGAGAATCACTTGAACCCAGGAAGCGGGGGTTACAGTGACCTGAAATTACACCACTGCACTCCAGGCTGGGCGACAGAGTGAGACTCCCTCTCAAAATAAATAAGTAAATAAATAAATAAAAATAAAAATAAATTAAAAAATAAAATGCTTCTGGCGCTATCCTCTGCCTCAAAATAAAGCCCAGCCATGCCTGCCTCCTATAGCTCAGCACCATCGCTTCAGTGCTACCTCCCCCCTCGCACACCCACTGGCTCCCCAAGCACATGGACCATTTGACACGTAGCACATTTGCGTGGCTGAGGGGAGAGGCTCCGGAGCCTCTGAGCTGGACCAGGGGTTGCACACTAAACTCTGCGGCAGCGCCACGTCCCAGTCCTTTCCCTGGTGATTTTGTGCTATTCATTCCCACTTTTCCTGTTGGTGTGAAAAGTTATAGAATCCTAGAAACCCAATCCAGTACTCCACAAAATTAAAATTTTTAAGACTCCCAATTGATTACATGCCTAACTATAAAGGCAAAGCTATAAAGCTAGAAGAAAGCTTTAAAACTATAAAACTAGAAGAAAATGCAGAAGAATATCTTTAGAGTCTTGATAAGAAGAAGCTTTGCTAAGCAAAAAAAAGAAAAAAAAAGAAAAACGATGTGATTGGCTTTACCAAAGATTTCTGTTCAACAACTAGCAACAGAGACTGGATGAACAGATGGGAGAAAATATATGCCTTTTTTTTTTTTTTTTTTTTTTAGAAAGGGGTCTCACTCTTTTGCCCGGGATGGAGCACAGCAGTGCGATCTCAGCTTACTGTAACATTTGCCTCCCGGGTTCAAGCCATTCTTCTGCCTCAGCCTCCCAAGTAGCTGAGACTACAACGCCCACCACCACGCCCGGGTAATTTTTTGTATTTTTAGTAGAGACAGGGTTTCACTGTGTTAGCCAGGATGGTCTCTATATCCTGACCTGGTGAACCACCCACCTCGGCCTCCCAAAGTGCTGGGATTGCAGGCACTTTCTATACCTGACAAAAGCCTGGTATTCAGAAACCATAAAGAACTTTTGTAAATCACACAGAGAAAGAAGATAAATATAATAGAAAAATAGGCGAGGCATATGAGCAGGCCTGCCACAGAGGGAGAAGGAAGCTCAAAGGCTAATGAGCACATGAAGAGATTCTCAGCCTCACCAGCAATGAGAGCAGTACAGATTAAAATATCAGAGACATACAAATTCCCCACACCAGTTGGCCAGAACTAGAATGCTAGAGAAAAAGCAATTGGTGGTGAAGATGTGGGAGGAATGGGAGCTCGTTGGTGTGTGGACTAGTGTAGCCGTTTGGAAAGCAGCCAGGCATTGTTTAGTGAAATTCAGGAGAGAAATACCATATTACACATCTGTGCATATATATATATATATACACACATCTCAAAAGAAGTGTGCACCTCTGTGCATAAGGAAGCATATCTCAGGATATTCATCATGGCGCTGCTTCTGTTGGGTGGCCGAGGTGTCCTCACTAGAGGGATGGTCAATCTGAGCTGTTAACACCACCAGATTTGTTGCAGCAATCGAAAGCCAGAAACTCTGTCTGCAGAGTACCAGTGATTACACCTCAAAAACATACTGTTAAGTGAGAAAGTGAGTAAAAGGAAGAGACTCATATCGCAATGCTATGTTGATATTATTTGAAACAACACACCACAGAATAACAAAGCATATTTTCTGTAAATATAAATATGTATAAATTCATAGATGAGGGGATGGATGATAGGCACCTCATGGATGTGTCAACGTGTTGAAGGGTGGGTGGGGTGGGGTGCATGGGGTGGAGCATTAGAACTAAAGGGGAAAAAAGTAAAATAAAAGAAGGCAAAAGAAGGGCTTTTCATAGGTCTTAGTTTGCTTTGAATGTAGGAGTGTGGTCAAGTCAATACTGTACAACTGAGGTTCACTAAAAAAGAAAGAAAGGAGGGAAGTTCAGCCTGAAAGATTCCATGCATTTTTATGGGCTCAGGTCAAAGCGCTGCTTATCCACTCAGTCTCCCCTACTCACTAGTCAAAGCATTGTTTATCCACGCCATCTCCCCGACTCCCTTGTCTTCCACTGCTGTTGATAATCCAGGAGGTGTTAGAAGTAAGAGCTGTGCTTGATTCTGGCCCATGATGGGTGCCTCCCCATTCGACCGTGGCTGAGCTCAGGCAGTTGGTATAGAGCCTTCTTACCCACTACTTGAAGGAGTTTAGCCCTTTGCCTCTCTGCCAACCTCCATTCAAAAAGCAAAATCAGGGTCTTGACTTAAAATGATCATCTTGAAAGAAGCCATTGGCCAATGTTCACCACAGGGGTTCTGCTCCCTGAAGCATCTCCCAGGCAACTTCTGGAGACGGGACTAATTCTGGGAAGGAAGCGCGTCTGTGTTTTCCACTCCGCACCAGGTCAGTCACCAGGGTTGGCTGGCTGGCTGCTGCTCTGAGTGCATAGTTTGACCACAACCTCTTTGTTAAAAGAGAATAGGATGAAGTGGCAAGGCCAGCTTTGTTGGTCAAGGTCCCCAAGGCCGTGCTCATGAGAGCTGGCTGCATAATTTGCAACCCAGGGTGAAGTGAAAATTCAGGGCTCCTTGCTCAAAAAGCAGAAAAAGAGTGCTGTTATAGATACTACAATACAGATCGTTTCCTCTCTCCCTTGTCTTTCTCTTTTTCTCTTTATTTGCCATGGTGGTTTAGAAGAAGGCATTAAAGTCTTCTTCACGGACACAGGGATGTTGCCCTGTGGGCACAGATCATCTCAGTCTCCTGCAGACCCCATCCTGCTACTAGGAGGGGTCCCCCTTCTCCCAGCCATCACACTGATGTAACATCCCTGAGCCAGGGCAAGGCAAGCACTCTCGCTTTCCCATAGGACCAGAACTCCAGTTCATGGCTCCTCCCAGGGGATGACACCTGTGGGCCAAGAGCAAGATCACTTTCTGGATAAGGGGTAAACCAGAAGCTGCCCCGTGCCGGGTCACCAGCAGCTACCATCCTGAATTGGGGACAGACATCTCCATGTCCAGGGTATATGGAGCATGTCTGTTGGCCTTTCCTGTCCCCACACTTGCCTCAGGTCCCCACTGGGCGGGAAGATGGCCAAGGTTGCTGGGAGAGAGGGGAAAAGGGAAGCCAAATGGGACCTGGTGCCAGGGAACAGGGCAGCCAGCGCCAGAGGAGCCATCCCAGGGAGGCAGCAGCAGAAGGACCCCATAGGACCAAGCAAGCCCTGTGCGTGCTGCACGGTTCCATGAGCTTTCACTCACAAAACACAGACCCCAAACTAAAATTGTTACGAATTGCAGGTCTGCAACCACATGGCATGAACCCCCTGTGCTGTTGCAGTGGTTATACGGCCATAAAAGGCTGACCCTGCTGTTTACCGTGACAAATTCACTTTCTCCTCCAGGAAGGAGCTGTGAAGCTCACCACAATGCCCAGGGTGCCTGCCTCTCCCTCTATGTGCCAACTAGTAAATACCTGGAACATTTGCAAGCCGATTGTTCTATTGATGGCTCGAAAATGGCCGTTTCTCCTTCCCTTCAAAGTGGCTCCCTTTCTAGGTCTTGTTCCTCTACCTAAAGACATGGCTGCCCCTGGGACAGATGAATGTGGCCAAGTCTGAAAAAGGGAACGATCTTCCAAAAACAAGGCTGAGAGGGGCAGGCAGAGCCCAACTCTCCAAAGTCCCGGCCCCTACCGCAGTGCAGCTGTCCCCAGGAGCCTCTGCCATGGCAGAGTCAGCCTGGGCGGCTGGGAGAGGGAATGGCCACCCCCTTGGTGCGATCTGGTTTCTCCTGCACATCCCTCCTGGGTGTACGTTGTCTGCTGCAGCCCTCCCTGCTACCCCCGCTCCCTAGTGCTCATTCCCAGGCTGGGAGTTGACCTCCTTGATGTCAGGGTCTCCACGGAGCTCTGAGGGGTCATGAGAGTGGCCGCTGCATAAAGAGGGAGGAGCAGGGGGAGGAGGCAGCAAAGATTCATGGATCCAGCCACTTAGCAACTAGGTCTTAGGCTCGATAAAATGGCTTAACAACAAGCTGATAGTTTCTTCCAGCTTAATTTTGTGAGCTAAAACCCTGGCTCAGATTTCCTTCTCAATTGCCCTCCCCAACTCACGTATGAGACCAGTTGCTATTTGTTCTGTAAAACAACTCCCTGGGTAATGTTTGAAACGATGGGAAATGCCTCAAGGAATAACAACTGCACAGATACTGTTGCCCCTCCCTACCAGGCCCTGGCTGGGAGTAAATGCCCCCTCCTCGTAGGCTGCCTTTCCTGGGAAGCCCAGCAGGGCCTTTGAAAAAGGGGTTCCTACCGACAGCCCCCTGCCTGGTCCCTGAAGGAGCTGGGCCTCACCCTAGAGCCTGGGGCCCAACAGAGGAGTCAAAGACAGCCCTGCTACTCCTTTGAGAAGCAAAAAGGAATCTTCTCGACTTAGCTGCTTTGACTTTGCAGTTCTCTGGTTTCAGAGGCCGTGCAGGCCAAGTGTACCTGACCTAGGTTAGCAGGAGCAGCGGGCTCTCAGGTGAGGCCTCGGGCTGCCTGGTTTGGCCCCTCCCCTTCCTCCTCACAGGCTGGTTGTGTGCTTTGACAAGACAGCAGGGGTTGTGGGAAGGGACAGGGAGCTTGTGCACTCTCATCCTTCTACCAGCCAGCTCCCGGCAGAGCCAGCGCCCCAGGCACCTTTCCCAGGCAACTGTGCAAACATATTCACTTCTGATCAACCTTCTGTCTGCAAAATCCAGCCTGTAAACTGGCCCTGCACCCTACAAGAGGCACGGGGATTTGCTGCTTGTTTTTACTCATGGGTTGTGTAAATTCTGCCTTTAATGAAGGGAGAACTTCCAGAGACCGTCATGCTTGATCACACATTTGCCAGCACTCATAAAACTGTATCATGTTTACTCAAACTGTTTTTTTTTTTTTGAGACAAAGTCTCACTCTGTCACCCAGGCTGGAGCGCAGTGGCACCAACATAGCTCACTGCAGCCTTCAACTCCTGGACTCAAGCAGTCCTCCCTCCTGGCCGTCCCAAAGTGCTGGGTTTACAAATGTGAGTCACCACACCCGGCCCAAGCTATTCTTCTTTGCATGAATCCATAAGCAATCTTATTTTAAGGGGAGGGATCGTATCTTATTGACTACTGTATCTATAGTGCTTAGAATATGCTAGATGCTCAGTCAAGGTTTGTTGTGAACTAAAATAATAATGCTATTATTTTAGCATTATTATTTTAATAATAATCAGGAAATAATAATAAGGGAAAGAGAAAAAAGAGAAATATATGGACTTTAGTGTAAAAACTATTTTGAGTCCAATTCTGCTGTGTGTCTTTAGACAAATTGCTTAACCTTTCAGAGCTGCTGGCCCTTCAGTGGTAAAGTTAATATAATCACATAAAATTCATGGTGTTGTGCTGAGGATGAAATTATAGACTGTATTTCAAATGTCTGGCCAGTTGTAAGAGCTCATGGGGCATAATTTCCCAGCAGGCTCATAGCTTTTATTTGAGTCTCTTAGGATCATTGTATTAACATTGTGGGAGCGGGGTGGTTGGGGGTGCGGGGAACGGAAGGAAGGCTGACTCACTCCTTTTCAATTTGGCAATGAAGATCAGTGAAAGCTCAATGAAGCCAAAGGTCACAGAGAAATGGTGTGATTAGAATACAATATCCATTGTATTCTAAGTGCCAAGGCCTGGGCTGGATATTCTGGAGAATATAGAGGTAAACCAACTCATGAACTGACTTTGTTGGTTTCTACTTTGCTGCACTAATGGGTTTGCACCTCCAAGACCCCAGGTTTGGCTCTGATCCTCATTCTGGATCTTGCTCCTGATCTCTGGAGTGGTAGAAAGAATCCAGCCCACACATGTTTTAACTTGAATGGACTTGGGTAAGTGACTGCATCTCTTTGATCTGGGGCTCCTGTCTGCAAGGTAGGTATAGTCATAATAATTTCACCCACTGGCCAGGGTTGCTGTTGGATTAGGTCACCGCCAACACCATCTTGGAGTCCCTCACTAGGTGCTGTGCAGCATCCCCCATCTATGGGCTCCCCTCCTGGTCTCCACCCAGCTCCATTTCCTGTTCACCATCTTCGGCTCTGATCCATGACCTCTGCTAGCAAAGCAGCACATTTCTAATTTGGCAGGTGCTGCTGTTCGTGTCCGTTTCTCTGCCTGGGACGAGAGCAATGTAATTGGAACACCAATGGCAGACACAGAAAGAAAACAGGATTGACAAGGTGGCGCCATGTGAGCCCATGAGAGCCAAACCATGGCAAGGGGATTGCAGAAAGTCAGATTCTTCAATGAGCCCTGCCCTGGCAGGAGGGCAAGCTCCAGTCAAAGGTGGAACAAGGCGACACCCATGTTCAGCCATGTGAAGCTCCCACATCTCCTGCCGCCAGTCAGGACAGCCCCCATTCTGCACAGGCTGGCCCTAATCTTGGGAAACACCATGGCTGCTGCCGTCACAGCTGCAGACATTCGCAGGTCTCAGAGCAGGTGAGATTCACAGAATTCACCTCCCAGCTCTGCCATCTACTGGTGTGTACTATGGGCCTCAGTTTCCACATCACTAAACTGGGATCATAATTGCCTGATTCATAGAATCTCTATGAAAATTATAAGAGAACGTGTTTTAAATGCTTAGTTTTGGACCCTGTACAAGCAGAGTAAGTAATAAATTGTAGTTGTTACTCTTACCCCAGCTGTGGCTGATGACATTAACATAAGAATTTTTTTTTTTTTTTTGGACAGAGTCTCGCTCTGTCACCCAGGCTGGAGTGCAATGGTGTGATCTCGGCTCACTGCAACCTCTGCCTCCCAGGTTCAAGCAACTCTCTGCCTCAGCCTCCCAAGTAACAAGTAGCTGGTATTACAGGCACCTGCCACCACACCCAGCTAATTTTTATATTTTCAGTAGAGACGGGATTTCACCTCTTGGCCAGGCTGGTCTTGAACTCCTGACCTTGTGATCCACCTGCCTCAGCCTCCCAAAGTTCTGGGATTACAGATGTGAGCCACTGCAGCTGGCTAACATAAGAAATCTTACTCACATGTTCCCTGTGGCAGAGACTACTGGTTGTCCACATCAACAACCGTTCTCTCCTTCCTCCTGAGTGACAGAACCCTAATTGAACTTGGTGGACAAGGTGCTCAGCTGAAAGATTATCGCCAGCATTCTCTTGTTGTTAGTTGTGGCCAGTGAGACATAAATAGAAAGAGTGGAACATCTGGGAGAAGAGGGTATCTTTGTTCTTGCCACTCCTCCTGCTGCCCAGGGCACCCTGCTGATGGCCAGAGCTGCGGTGACTTCCCTGGAAGATGGGAACAAGGGTCGCATGCTCTGGATAGGAGAGGAGTCTGGGGGCTGGTGGATTTCCTGGAACCATGATTGCTCTGCACTTCTGGCCACGGTAATTGCTTTTTTACATGGGGAAGAAAGAAGTCTTACTGTCTTATTTAAGCTTATCTGAGTTTTTCTGTCTTGTAGAGCCCAAATGTGATCCTAACTGACATGATAACGGATATTTAGCAGAGAGTGGCGAGCCCAGGGAAGAATACTGTGATGCTGATGGGGAACACTGATGGCAAGTGCTAAAAACAGGACTTGCCTCCTTGTGGTAGGGCTCGCCCCATGGAAGATACCCGTGTTCATGTTTTTACATCATCACACTCCCAGTTTGCAGATAGTGGCCCGTAGTGACACCTCCTCACTGCGTGATCCAGTGTCCTTCCCTGACGTGGTCCTGGATGTTTCTGTGCTGATGGCCTCACTCCCCTGGCTGCTTGGCTCTGTACTGGGATTTTCATCTTAGGTAATTGCATACTTCTTGCTTAAGATGCTCACCTCCAAATTTGGATTTCCTTGGGAAAGTAAAGTAGTTTCTGGGGAACCAGCCTGGGAGCCCGAATTTTATAATGGTGTTCCTAGTGAAAACTGTGTTTTGAGCTACAAAATACCGAAAAACCACCTTGCAGAACTGGATCTGTGAGATGACAAAAGGCTAAAATAATCCGCATATTGCACTGTGCTAATATTGGCCTTCTCTTAAGATAATGGGGCTGTGTACATCAAAAGTATGTCTGCCAGAGGTTCTTGAAGACACACAGCCTCCCCAGGATGTTCTCCGAATCCACAGTGGCTGAAGGTGGAGATTTTATTCCAGTCTTTCTCTCTTGTACCCTCTGAAGGCCATACTTGGGGAGAGTGATGAGGATTTACTCCCTGGGACAGTGGGAATTAGCCTGATTCTGGGACATCTTCATCTAAGAAATCATGCATTGCAATCAGTTTCCCAATTTTTCTTTCTTAGGATGTGTGAAACCAGCCTGAAGACAGTTCTTATAAAAATGTCCTTGAAACCATGAAATTGGTGTAGGACCGATCAGAACTGAGATAGGAAAGCCACTCAAAGAACTTGAAAGGCTACCAGGCCAGAGAGGGTGGTCTATGACTTAATTGGTTGTATCAACCCATGTAAGCAAGGACTATGTCCTTCAGAAATGGGTGAACAAGAGTGGAAAGTTGGAGGAAGGAGAGACAGAGTCACACATGGGCAGTGCTCATCAGGAAGGGTTCTGTGTGACAACAGTGCATCAGATCCACCTGTCAGGTATATCCTTATTTTGAAGGTGAGACTTCCTGGGATTTTGGAGACTGATGCTAAACTCTGAGCTCCAGGAAAGCAGGAACAATATATCTAACTTGTTCACTGGGCCTGATGCACTGTAGGCATTTGATGAATGTTTGTGGAATGAACTCATTGGCTCTTTTAACATTCAAATCTTTCATATACGCATGTAAATACAGAAGTTATGTATGTATGAATTCCTTGTGTCTTTTTATTCTGTATTTTTGATGCTAACTCATCCATGACCATGCCTTCAAATACAAACCAACCCATCCAGAGCCCACACTCCCAACCACCCCCTCTGTGGGACTCACACTCTGGGCCAATATCCCCTGCCCTAATCACCCCAGAGCCAGGTACCAGACAACCAGGAACAGCTCCTGCACCCCAGAATCCTGAAATATTCAACCTAGCCCATCCTAAGCCAGTTTATGTTGTCTTACCCTCTCCTTCCCTTGGAAACAACAATAAAGGCTCCCGCCCACCTTTCTCTCCTTCCTCCTCTGCTTTCAGACCCACCCTGGTGCTTCCCGCCTGGCCCTGCATGCTGTGCTGTGCCTCCTGTTTCTAAGGACCTGTGAGTATGAACTTTTTCCTTCCTGACAGTCATTTCCATTTCTGTGTGTCTCACCATCCCTAAGTAAAACAAATCCCAGCTTCCCTTAAAACATAGCTCTCTGTTCTCTAGCTCTATTCCCACCAAATGACATTTCCATCTTTAGCTCCCCATATAGCTTGCCCACAGGGAGGGAAAGTGTTAGTCAGGCCGATGGGAACATCTGGTCCACCTGACAGTTAAATTTCTCATTCTAAAATAAAAAAAAAAGAAAAGAAAACATCATTCTTATTTTCTAGTGAGTTTCGCTAGGGTGAGTCAACATCTCCTGTCCAAAGGGCTCTTGGTCCCTGAAGCAGCAAGATGAGGGCCAGACTTCAAATGGTGGTCAACTGGTCCATTCACCAGCCCAATACCACTTTGCGGGGACTAGTCTGCGTGACTGCCTGCCTGTCCCTGTCCTCTCTGCCTGGATGTGGCCTTTCCTCTACACCAGGGTTTGGAGCTGATGGATGCACAGAAGCTGGTTCCTGCTGACTCCTCTGTGTGTCCAGTGCTGTGGATGTCTGAGACACAGGCAGACGCCCAGGCACCCGCGGAGAAGCCAGCCTGGGAACCAGACTCTTGCACCTGGAAGTTACTCCAGCAGACAGTTCCAAATGAAAGTCTGACTAGGAGGAAAAACCTCAGACACGTAGATGTCCCCAGAACAGTCACTCTTTCCGGAGAAGAGCAATGAAAGGACTTAGAAATTTGAAGCCAGAAAGGAAGCTGACCATGGTTCTCCACTGGCCCCTGTGTCACAGAAGGCCCTTTTGTCTTCCAGCAACAACATAGGGCCACCCTGGGCCAGACGCAACATGCACTCTCCCCAGGTGACTGGAAAGCTTCTCCCCCAGGCTGTGCAGCACAAACTGGAGCCTCAAAACAGAAGCTACTTTGTCTCTGCGATGAGTCAATGCTGTCCTCACTGGGGCGCAGTAATGGAGCCACTGGGTAAAGTCATGGAGTGTCGAAGGTCAGGGTGCCCCCTGCAGGAAGTCTGGGGGGAGGAGCCATCTGCCCTGTACTAACAGACAGCCCAGCCTACCTCCTGCTCTCCTGCCCCAGCCTCCACCTGCAGTCACACTTCTGCCCCACTGTCAGTCCTTACTAGCAGGTGGCCTTGCAAGCCCCCTTCCGAGTTCCACTGTCCCTGTGAAGCTGGCCTACAGCCCAGCCCCCATGCCCCGCAGCTCCAGGTTCACTTGCGGCAGCCTGGGTGCACCTAAATAAAGATGCACGGCCATTTGGAGAAGCTGCTCATCCCATAGTGAGGCCTGTCAGAGTCTGGATAAAGATGAGTCAAAGATTTCCACAGGCCAGGGACCTTCAGACCAAATCAATTAAAAGGGGTAAATGGGGGCACCAGGAGTGGGGGCCTGAGAGAGTCTGATAGCTCATCTAAATCTTGGCAGTCAGTCAAAACTAGCATCACAAGGGAAAAATAGATGCTCAAGTCAAGACCAAACGTCTGAGAAGCACCTGCATCCAAATCACCTGCAGTCATTGTGAGTGCAAACTCACCAGCGCACCCCCGGTGGCTGACTCCGAGTGTCCTGCGGGCGACGAAAAGGTGGGAATCTGCATGTTGAACCAGCTCCAGGGTGTTCTAAGACCCTCAAGATTGGCTGCTGAAAAGAGGGAAGCTCTTTTGTGGGCTTTGATGAAGTGAAAGGAGGGGCCGGGGAGTATAAGGTAAGTGATCTGGAATTCAGAAGGCTTGAACTCATGCCTGCCTCTGTCCTGCACTGTTTTTGTCCTTTCTGCTCTGCCTCCAAGGACTTTGGGCTCCTCAGCCAACAGGCACATGCTCCGAGGACCGCCCCTCGCCCTGGGCTTCTGCTCCACTGTGGCTCTGAGCAGATGGTTTCTGATCAACTGTTTTTGCAAGTGTCACTTACTATTTATTATCAGAGCAATGCTTGCGTGCATCATAATTCCTAGACTGGGCACTAATTATAAGTGTGTCCTGCTGAAGCTATCACACAACGACCACATACTCCCTCGATAGGCTCTAGAGCCCACCATCAGCTTGCTCATGTGAAGAGATTACAACAAATAAAGAGATGAGCAGGGAGGAAAGTATAATCAAATTGTCGTGTCAGGGTGAAAAATGATGGCTGAGTTGTGACACTGTCTCGATTTCAAAAAACACCAAAGATAAACATATTTATTCAAGATGCTTTCTTCACAAAACAATTGTTCACATTTTGATGATTACATTTTCCTGGTTACAAAAGGGCAAAAACTAGATTCGTTATGAGAGTCTTGATAGAAGACGGTTTGCTCCTGAGGAATTAGATAATGGCTGCCCAGAGGATTCTAGTTAGAATGACAGTTGTGCGTCGCATAACGTTTTGGTCAGTGACGGACCCCGTATACGATGATGGTTCTATAAGATTGTAATACCATATTTTTACCGTACCTTACCTATGTTTAGATACACAAATACCTACCATTGTGTTACAATTGCCTACAGTATTCCGTACAGTAATGTGCTGCAAAGGTGTGTAGCTTAGTTCTATGGCTGTACTATAGAGCCTAAGTGTGCCTCAGGTTATACCATCTCGGCTTGGGCAAGTACACTCTATGATGCTCACACAATGGCAGAATCACCTAATGACACATCTCTCAGAATATATTCCTGCCATTAAGTGATGTGTGACTGTGCTCCAGACGTCGGCCTTCAGCATTTTCCCCATTAGAGTCTTGATGTCTCCATTTGGATGTCTCCGAGTCGCCTGCGTACTGGATGGCACACTGAACTCACTACCTTTCTCCAATGCTATGGTTCTCCATCTCCATAAATATGTCTTGCAAAGAATCACCTCTCACACTCCCTTCCATATAATCGCAGAGTCTTCTAATTTTGCCTACGGCAAAATGGTAGGTAGACTTAAAATGTGTCTTTCCAAATCTGCGGCCCAACTTTCCCACTCTAGTCCAAATTGCCACCCTCTGCCTTTCGGAGTTTGGAGGTACTTCCTACCTGGTTTCTTCCCATTCACTCTTCATTTCCCCGACCTACTCTCTATTGAGCAGACAGAGTAATTTATTTTACTTTTATTGTTTTAAGACAGGATCTCACTCTATTGCCCAGGCTGGAGTGAAGTGGCACAATCTTGGCTCACTGCAACCTCCACCTCCTGGGTTCAAGGGGTTCTTTTGCCTCAGCCTCCCCGAGTAGCTGGGATTACAGGTGTGGACCACCATACCTGGCTAATCGTTTTTTGTATTTTGTTTGGTAGAGATGGGGTTTCTTCATGTTGCCCAGGCTGGTCTTGAACTCTTACGCTCAAGCGATCCTTCTGCCTTGGCCTCCCAAAGTGCTGGAATTACAGGTGTGAGCCACTGTACCCAGCACAGTAATCTGTAACAAATAAAAACATGGTCATGTCACTGGCTTGCTTTAAATCTTTAAATGTCTCTCCTTTGTTCTTCGGGTCATGCTCTGATGCTGTGATTGCAGCCTTCTCGCCCTCTGCAATCCCCGCTGCTCACTAAACCCACAGCCATGCTGCTTCTGTCCCGACAGCTCTTCCACTCTCTATTCTCACTCTACGAGTCGCTGGGTTGACTGTTGATTTCGTCCCCAAACTGGGATTCCTTAACTTGCACATTCATGTATTCAATAAATATTTATTTCATGTTTACAATATAATAAGTACTGTACTCAACACTGGACCTTCAGTGTGACCAAGAGACACGGTCTCTGTCCTCAGGGACCTTGTGGCTTAATGGGATATTATAAAAATCTTCACACGTGTGATTATCACTGTGATGAAAGTGCTGTGGGAGAAAATACAGGGAGCTATGTGATTGTAGGAGACCAGCCTGGCCTGGGTGATGAGGAATGTCTCTTCTTGGGAAGTGACATGGAAGCTGGAGGACAGGAGCACAAGGGATCAGTCCAAGAGGGCAGTGACGCTACATCACCACAGCAAGGAGCACCGGCAAGTCCAGGACGCAGGAGGGCATCTGACCAGGTTGAGAAACGAAGAAGACTAAACCCAAGCTTTGCTTTTGACACCAAGATAAGCTTAGTGTGATATGATCATGTCATCGGTTAAAGAAACAGAGCGAAAGACCTGTGTATTTTAGCAGACCGGATGTGGCTTCAAGTCTGAAAGTTGACTATCTTGCTGGCTGCCTCTGCAGTGATGAAAGCAGATGGAGGCAGTAGCTATTGACAGTTACAGAGTCATAGTTGTGGAGAGCTGGAAAGGAACTTAGAATTAACCTACACTGTGTCCTTTATCATTGTAAGCATCAATTAAAATTTATGAAATCATACATAGAAACCTGAAAAACGCCAAACAGCTGTAGTGTAAGAGGCACCTTCCGTCTTTCATCACATGCCCCATAGTAATGGTGTCTGTGGATCATCATCTATATTTATATATAAGTCTTATATAAATGGGATCTTTGCATGTTTATTATTTTGAGACTTACTTTTTATTCCTTAAGAATAGATCTTGGAGGTCTTTCTATGTCAGTGTGTATTATTTTAACAATTGCCTACTATTGCATGGTAAGAATGTCCTGCAGTTCAGGTGATAATCTCCCAGTAACAGACTTTTTGGGGTTTCCCAGTTTCTTACTATTACAAACAGTGCTTCCATAAATAATCTTTACTTAAATTTTTGTGCACCTGTGCAGGTATGTTTTAAGGTTGGATTCCTGAATTGGAACTGCAAAGATCATATGAATATAAAATTACACAGACACTGCCAAATTTTGTTTTCTGTCTTTTGTTTTTCATTTTTTGTTTTTTTGAGATGGAGTCTTGCTCTGCCGCCCAGGCTGAAGTGCAGTGCCGTGATCTCGGCTCACTGCAAGCTCCACCTCCCTGGTTCACGCCATTCTTCTGCCTCAGCCTCCCAGGTAGCTGGGACTACAGGCACCTACCACCACGCTTGGCTAATTCTTTGTATTTTAAGTAGAGACGGGGTTTCACCATCTTATCAGGATGGTCTCGATCTCCTGACCTCGTGATATGCCCACCTCAGTCTCCCAAAGTGCTGGGAATATAGGCGTGAGCCACCGTGCCCGGCCGACACTGCCAAATTTTGTTCCCAAAAGGATATACCAATTTATCTTCTACCAACATCGTTTGAGAGTGAATGTCTTTTCCCGCCAACATTAAATGTTTACAATCTTTTTAATTTTTGTTAATCATGTAGATAAAAAAGAAATTATATTGTTTATATTGAATTTCCATGAGTATATTTTCAAGTGTTAATTGGCCATATGAATTTCTTTATCTGTTAATTGCTTGTTCCTATCTTTTTCCCTTAAAAAGCATATGCACAATCAATAATAAAATTGATTATTTTTTAACTTTTGGTCTTGTAAGAAATCCTTCTGTAGTTTGTGCACTGAGAATTTTTCTGTATATTATAAATATATATTATATAATAGATATAATATTTCTAATATATAAGACTATATTTTTGTATTTCTAATATATGACTATACTTTTATAGTCTTGCTCATTTTTAGCTTTATATCATTTTTGTCATAAATTGTTTTGATTTTCAGGTAAACACAATTGTCTACCACTTCCTTTAGAACATTTAGTTGTTACTTCTTGTTTAGAAAGACCTTCTACATGCCAAAGTTATAAGATCATTTGCTTATTTTTATAAAACTTATATTATTTTGTCCATTTACATCTTAGGCCAATTTGGAATTTGTTTTTATATACTGTGTGAGCATAGTATCTAACTTTATTTTTCTTTCACAGATGAGTAGCCAACTTTTCTGTCACAATGTGTTGAACTAATCGATGAAATAATTTCATAACTTTTCTGCTGACTGGAAATATGAATTTTACCACATACTAAATTAATATATTTCTTCTCTCTCTTTTGATCCATGTATTCATTGTCCTATTTGGCTAATCCGGGCTATGAATATTCTGGGGTTTTTCCTTGCTATTTCTTCTTTTATTATGGTTTTATTGAGATATAATTCACATGTCGTAAAATCTGTCCATCTAAAGGGGATAATTCAATGGTTTGTATTATATTCATAGACTTGTGCAACCATCAACATAATCAATTTTAGGACATTTCAACACCTGCAAAAGAAACCCTGTTCCCTATAGCTGTTACTCTCATTCTCCATTTCTCCCCAGGCTCACGGGTTCTAGGCAATAACTATTCTACCTTTTTTCTCTACAGATTTCCCACTCTGGATATATCATAAAAATGGAATCATACACTCTGTGGTTCTTTATGAGCAGGTTCTTTCGCTTAGCGTATGTTCAAGGTTCAGGCCTGCTATAGATACTCTCTTTTTTCTTTTTGTAAATGTCATTTATTTTTACTGTCATGTAATATTGCATTGTATGGATATATCATGTTTTCTAATTTATCCATACCTCAGTTGATGAACATTTGGGTTGTTTCCAGCTTTTGGCTACTATGAATAATGCTGCTATGAGCATTCATGTACATGTGGACGTGTATTTTTACTTCTCTTGGGTATATATGCCTATGAGTGGAATTTCTGGGTTATATGGTAACTCTATGTTTAACCTCATTTTGAGGAACTGCCAGACTGGTTTTCACAGCAGCTGCCCCAGTTTACAATCCTACCAGCACCGTATGAGGGTTTCGATTTTGTCACATCCTGGCCAACATTTGTTGTTGTCTTTTTTTATTATAGCCATCTTAGTGAGTGTAAAATGGCGTTTCATTGTGGGTTTTATTTGCGCATGGCCGATGGTGCTGAGTTATCTATTTATATGCTGATTGAGCAAATGAGATGTATGCACTGGAAGAAAGAGTTCAAACACATGGGTTGTGGAGATGCATGACATAAAAACCTGGGTTCCTTGATTACTTTCATACCTGCTTAACTGCAGCAGCATTTACTTGTCATGGAGGAATAAGGCAGGCCTATTTTTAGTCTTCACAACATACTTGTGGACCTTTCGCTTATACTCTTGTAACCTAAATATTGAAAACACTGACTTAAATATTTTGACTCTCTCTCTCGCTCTTTTTTTTCTTTTTGAGACAGAGTGTAGTTCTGTTGCCAAGGCTGGAGTACAGGGTGCGATCACAGCTCACTGCAGCCTCGAACTCCCGGGCTCAAGTGATCCTCCCACCTCAGTCTCTTGAGGAGCTAGCATTGTAGGCATGCACCAACATGTCCAGCTTTTTTTTTTTTTTGGAGAGACAGAGGTCTCACTACGTTGCACAGGCTGATTTCAAACTCCTGGCCTCAAGAGACCCACCTACCTTGGTCTCCCAAAGTGCTAGGATTACAGGTATGAACCACTGTACCTGGCCTCAACTCATTTTTATTTGCCATTGCCTACATTTCAATTAATAGATACATACTAAAATCCCAGTTTTGTTGAAGTGACTGGCCCAACATACTGAATTTTCAAGAAGGATACCACTAATGTTAGAATCTTTCTTTTCAAAAAAAAGATATTTTCCCAGTTCCCAGATATTTTCATAAGATTGTTACATTTCTCCAGGCCAGCAAACCTCACATAAGTGGTTTGATGGGTTTGAAGCTACTTTGTTTTTTGTTTTTTGCTTTTTTATTTCTTGAGATGGAGTCTCACACTGTCACCCCTGCTGGTGTGTAGTGGCGCGATGTCAACTTGCTGCAACCTCTGCCTCCCGGGTTCAAGCGATTCTCCTGCCTCAGCCTCTCAAGTAGCTGGGATTACAGATGCCCGCCACCATGCCCGGCTAATTTTTTGCATTTTTAGTAGAGATGGGGTTTCACTATGGTGGCCAGGCTGTTCTCAAACTCCTGACCTCATGATCACACACCTTGGTCTCCCAAAGTGCTGGGATTACAGGCGTGAGCCACAATGCCCGGCCTGAAGCTACTTTTTAAGGATGAACATTGAAAATAACTTAATGAAGGAGGTGACATTCTCTAAAATTAAGTTTCAGGTATACGTATGAACTATTCATTTATGTTGTTAAATGTCCTTCACCCACAGGCTTTATTTCTCTTATTTTCTCTTAAAATAAGATTACCAGCTATGAGTCTAGCTATTAAGCCTCTTCATCTTTTTCTAGTTCTCTTAAACAAACATTTTGTACGTAGAGCAAGGAACTTGGTACTGAGTTCTGGGAATGCCAAGTGTTGGAGGCTTGGTAGGCATTAAGGCAGATGCCTCCCCAAGACTTTAATGAGGGTCGTTTCTTTACTTACTGGAGCAAATTCCCTGTGCTATGTGGCACTGAGGCACCTGATGAATGCAATGATGAATTTCTACCGCCTCAGATTGCTGAGTCTGGCAAATCTCTTTGACACAGTAAAAGTTGCTAAGCATCTCACCCAGCTGTGGCCATTTTTTGCTCCTGAGCAATACAGTGGGATATTATTCATCCCTTAGAAAAAGGCGATTAAAACATCCCACAAGAGAGTAAATTACATGGAGCAGGTGTCTCCAAGAGAAGACTAAACATCCCACAGCCAAATATGATGAGCTGGTACTAACCCGTTTCCTGGAAGCCTAATTTATTTCTTGTCTCTTAATTAAGATGAGGCTTTAGGCAAAAATGTTATTGTAGTGGCTGGGTCTAATGACAATATAAAAAATATTACTCTTGCTTTATCTGCTGAGTTTGATTGGAACAATTTTAGTAATTATATATCAAATTCTTCTCACAGTCTTAGCTATTGGATAGTTTTTAAAAAGCGTTTTACCTCCAAGATTTGGAAACATAGAGACTAAGAAAGGTAGGAGGAATTTTCTATAGTAGAATTATCTTGCTGAAGAGAGTAAACCAGGCTTAGGCATCTCTCCCAGATAAGCATGAAATATTCCTCTTTATCTACTTATCATATTTGTCTTCTGGACAGGACGGTCTTTCACTGGGAGGCCTGTCTGCTTTTTGTGACCCTGGCAGACATTGTTAATCAATCACAGATTTCTCTCATTATAAAATCCTTCTCCACATTAGGTCCCAGACAGTCACTGTGAATTGGTCAAAGTTGTCACGCTTCCTGAAACTAATCTGCTTTTTTGGGCATATGTTTTACTGATGAAATGATTCTATGTCTAAAAAAAATTGAAACTGTTGATCTACTAAAATTCCTTAATTTTAGGCATAAAAATGGAAGCTCAGACTTGTCCCAGAACACAGCACAAGTTTATGGCAGAATCAAAATTAGAATCATTGTCTTTTGTCCTCCAGAAGAATATAATATTCTTTCTTTCTCTTGTCTTTATTCCTAGCACATCTCTGCAGCTGTTTACAAACATTTGTCTCTTTTGAATGATCCAATCCACATACTGAATGCTATCACATCTATGTAAATGGTCTATCTGGCAGACAGAAAGCAATAATTAGTGAACCTAATGATTGCGCTTCTCCTTGTAGTTCCACCAGTTTAGGTACCTTTGTTAGCACACACCTTGTACCAACCTGACAAGAGGAAGATGGGGAATGGGGAATTGGAAAGGAAGAGGGAGCAACCTCACTGAATATGGTATGCCAAGTAGTGAACATATGTTGCCTCATCACACTCTGACAATAACCCACAAGGGAGACCCATATCCCATCATAACAGAAGCAGAAAAGAAACACCCCTTACATTACTTAACTAATAGGAACCTTCTCTAGATTTGACCCCAAATGATATTATTCCAATGCCTATGTTTTTGAAAACTTAAGAAATGTACAGATTTATTTTGAGAAAAATAACCTTCCATAATTCTTGAGCATACCCCACAAATCTCCTAGATTCTGTGGAGCCAAGTTTGTAAAATACCACCTTAGAAGTGAAGTGCTACCGGTTGGAGGAGCAAAATAGCAAAGTAGTCAAGAGCTACCAACTCTGAAGCAAGACTGCCCGGTTGGGTTCTGACTCCAGCATGTTCCAGCTTGGTAAAATGAAGCATGACACTTGATGTCTCTGTGCCTGCTTCCTCATCCATAAAATACGTGTGCTAATAGAATCTACCTTGTAGGGTTGCTGTGAAGATAAAATGAGTACATGCATTCAAAAATACATAGACTGGTATTGCCTGGTGTAGGGTTAAACAAATCGGTATGTTGTGCTAGTGTAGAAACTGTAAACCAAATGAAAACACAGAAACCAGGCTGTAGTTAGGAGCTGATGATCTCGGAATATACATGTATTTTTACAGTATTAGCAAAATGGTAATACAAACTTAAAAGAATGCATTTGTAAACATTCTGATCCCTGGGAATCTATCCACCCAGGCTAAATTGAGAAATATTGCACTCTAGTACTTCCTGCAAAGAACGGTTATGTGTTAAAATATTGAGTGAGCCTTGGCTTGTACTACTAATAGTGAGGCTTGTGTAATTCACACCCTCTTGTTTATAAATGTGAGAAAATTCTAAACAGACATAGTTAAGCCAAGGAGACTATTTTAGTTCACCACAATCAAACATGTGTAACTCTAATTAGTGGATTGATTATTAATTATTGCCTATTTGCAGATATGAGCTCAAGCTCAGTATTAACATAAATTCAGAGCCTGAGGGAAAGATATGGATTTCAGGCCACAGATGCTTGTCGTGGAGTTAGAAGCAGAGCCCAAATTCCTTGTCTTTCATTGCAGTCCTGGATCCTAAATTCTTTTTTATGCAAAATTTCAAGTTCTTTGTCACCTAAGAGATATGGGTACTTTTAAGTTATACCAGCCATATAACTTAAATCCAATCAAAAGCAGAAAGCATTTTACCCCCCTTGGAACAATTGATGCTTATAGATCAAAGAAAAAGAAGTAACAAGCAGGCGAGCAGGCAGAAAATTATCCATCAAACAGCATCCTTTGCCTCCCCTCTGGTGATCAGCTCTCCTGGTTCAGACTTTTTTGTATTGAAGTGCACTTGCATCCAGGAGGCAGCTGGAGAGCACTGTGAATTTTCTCAGGAACAAGTAGCTTGTTGATGAAGGAGAGCAAAGCTGGAGAAAACGCTAGGCAGACAATAGAGACCCAGAATAAGTGAGATGGGAAGGAAAGCTTCCCATCATTTCCTTCTGATCAATCCAATCACCGAGCCGGAGGTCATGAAGTAGAAAGATCCCCAGGAAAGCGAACAGTACAATTACCAAATGGTAAAATGTGATTCACGAAGCTAATATCTTCCCTAAAGGCTAAGGCCAAATGACTTATTTGAAACAGCCAGGAAGGAAGGGCATTGTTCTTCGTGTCTTCCTTTTCAAGTCCATGGTTATTTGCCTTTTCTCACTGCCTTATAAGGGTGCTTGTTAAAAATTCAGGAACAATGCCAGCTACCAAGGTAGACAGATCTGGAGTATATGACAAATAAAGTAATCTAGCACTATTATTAACAGCAGGCATGTTGCTCCTAGACTATTTTATGGCTCATTTTGAATGCATTATCTCCATCCAAAAGAAGGGAAATGTGATTCTCATGTCTAGGGCAGTTCCAAGAGTCTACAATGAATGGGGTTCCTCTGACAAAGTAATCAACTTTTCCATGGTTGGCAGGTGAGTAAATTGGGTTTTACTAGGAGTTATTAAATATGTTTTTTGACTGATTTACTACCTGCCGGGTTTCCATGGAAGTTGAGTATATAATACACCAGGCCAACAACATTAATCTTTTGTCCTTAATTCATTGCCGTTTTCAATGTGGAGACAGGCGCAGCAGTGCAGATGTTACAGGAAAACCATTGCTAGCTCTGCTCCTTTAGCATGTGTAAAAACATCTATGGGTGACAGGCGGCACCCCAGCTCATGGGGTCATGACAGAGCCTCTCAGGACTCCTTCCTATTGAGATGCACAGTGGTCTAGATGTTCCCCACACAGGAACCCGTGGAATCTTTGCCTTTGCCTTGACCTAGCCCAGCTTGACCCCTCTGTGGACTTTTGCATCCCTGTCCCTCAGCAAGTCGCTGCTGAACTGATAGAGCTCCTGTTGTCTTGGTAAGAGGGCAGGAGAGAGGTGTGGGGAGACCTCTTTCCTGTGTGGAGAGAGGTTTACATGGCTGCTCCTTCTCCTGATAAGGACACCAAGCTTCCCTTCCTTTCTGTGGCTCTGCTGCCCTAAATCTCTCCTCCCCTCTGCAAAGTGACCAGTGCCAAGAAGGAGCATAAAGCTAGAGCAGGTGACCCACCCACTCCTAAGGATCACAGTGGGATTCCCAATCTGCCTCTTAGCTCATAAATCTGCTAAGGAAGCCCTAGCTTCTCTGGCCATCGCTTCTCAGGACCACTGTCCCGTTGTGGCTAGGTCGATTCTCCAATCTGATTCAAGCTCCCAGGCTTCTGACTCCCAAAGCCTGTGCTCTGGAAATCATGGTCACCAGCAGCACCTCCTCCCCTAACATCAGCTCCTGCTGGATAGTCCCTTCATTCTCCCATTGTGAAGCAGACCTGGCCCTTCCTGGGGACTCTGCTTCAGCTACATGTCTCAAGTTGGCTGTTCTCCACAGCCTTTCTACCATGCCTGGCTATCGTTGTGTGTGTATGTGTGTGTGTGTGTGTGTGTGTGTGTGTGTGTATTTGGGGGTCTTTGCTATTTATTAGCATTGATTCTCTCCATAAAACACCCCAGCTCCCCTACTCCCAGTTGTAATCATTTATAGACTCTTTGCCTCATTCATCAAAGATTTGAGCACTGACTGTCATCATTCCTGGCAATTTCAAAGCCACATACACACTTCATCTGACATCCTCGTCCTTGCCAGTGACCTTGTCCTCCATCCCACCCCAGCCACCCGCTCCACTGCCCTTAACCACAGCAACTCCAAAATACTCATTTCAAACACTCTGCTTTCTGACTGCTACCTCCTATCTATCCAAGTCACTCCCTCTCACAGCCTGAATCTAATAATTCTTTGCCCACTAGGACCACCAAGCAGTACCCTACCGCCTTGAATCACCCTCATTTTCTCACTTTCCTTTTTCCTCGGCTTACAGTCCATCCCTTTAATCACTTCTGTGTGATTGTGTCTCAACAACCATGTCTTTCTATTATAGAATCCTTGAAAAAAACAGTTAAATTCAGATGTACTGAGTCTGCATCTGAGTGGCTGACTATGCCAGAGTGAAAGAATAACTGGATAAACCGGGATCAACTCAAGTTTATGACCAGACATCAAGATGGATCCCTCAGGGCTGTTGAGCAACCCAGCCCCCAGTCAACTCACTTTCTCACACCGTGGGACCTTCTGTTCTCTCCTTCAACCTCTAACACCCTTTTCCCACCTTTATTCTCAACCAATGATCTTGCTTCCTATTTTACTGAGCACCTAGACACAATTGGAAGAAAACGTCACTCTATAGCCACATCCACCAATTTACCTGTCTCTGATGGTGTACCCTGCCTGGTGGACAGCTGTGCCTGCCCCTCTTGAAGCCAGCCCCCGAGCATGTGCACTGGTTCCTGTCCCCTCTGGCCTGCTCTTTGCTTATGCAATCAGCTCTTCTCTCTCCTGCATCAAACCTCTCCCACCTGCTGTCTCATTCCCATCAGCAGAAAATTCCTGTCCTTTCTCCGGTCTTTAAAAAGAGCTCCTGGGCCGGGTGCGGTGGCTCACCCCTGTAATCCTAGCACTTTGGGAGGCTGAGGCAGGTGGATCACGAGGTCAGGAGATCGAGACCATCCTGGTTAACACGGTGAAACCCTGTCTCTACTAAAAATACACAAAATTAGCCCGGCGTGCTGGTGGGCGCCTGTAGTCCCAGCTGAGGGAGGCTGAGGCAGGAGAATGGCGTGAACCTGGGAAGCGGAGCTTCCAGTGAGCCAAGATTGTGCCACTGCACTCCAGCCTGGGCAACAGAGCGAGACTCCGTCTCACAAAAAAAAAAAAAAAAACAACTCCTTTCCAGCAACTGCCCGCACTGAATCACCCTGGAGAAATTCTCTATATTCACTGTTCTCTCATTCTCTTTCGAACCCACTTGTATGAGGTCGTTGTCCCCACCAGTGTCCTGAAGTCATGACCAACGTTACCAACAATGTCCACACATATATATCCCATAGTTGATTCTCGAGTCTTTTTCTTTTCTGATTTTTTTTTAAACCTGGTTTCTGGAACATTCCACCTTCTTGGTTTTCTTCTACTTTACCTGCTTCTTCGCAGCATCATTTCTCTGGATTCCTCTCTCTTTCCTGACCTCGGAATGTTGGAATTTCCCAAGTTCCATCCTTGGGGCTCTTCTCCTCTCCATTTACATAAAACTTTTGTCAGAATCATAAATTCCGAATGTGTGACACCACCTCTTCATGAACTTCTGACGAACACTTAAACTGTGTCTAGTAGGCAGCTTAAACTTTACATACTCTATACAAATTATTTGATTCCCCAACCCCCTGGCCTCCGCTACTATTCTTCTTCCCCTGTTCTTCCTCTCAGGAAACTGCCATAGCGTCTTCCCAGTTAAACAACCACAATAAAACTCCCTGATTAAGGTGACTGTGTATCCCAATTTACACTGTCAGTCTTTAACATCCCCTTTAACTGCCAAAAATTCTTGGTTTGCATAATAAATTACAGAGCCATGCTTCCCTGGTTCTTTTTTGCTTCTATCTACCAATATTCCCTGTTGAGTCCTCACTCTAAATATATTCTGAATTTACCCACGCCTCACCACCTCCACTGCAACCACCCCGGTTGGGCCACAATCATCTTAAGTCTTGACTGCTGCTGTGAGTGACTAACTGGTTTGTCTCCTTTACTTTTGCTCTCAGTGGTTTATTTCCTACACAGAAGCCAAAGTGAGCTTTCAAAGAGTCTGCTCATGGCATTCCCCCTGTTCAAATCTTCCAATGACTTCCCACTGCCGTGAGAATGAAAACAGATATGGCCCAGCCACCTTTGACTTCATGTATCACTCTCTCGTTCCCCACTTCCAGCCCCACATGCTGTAACTATAATAGGTTCATTACCCAGTGCACACAGCAGGTCAATACACTGAGGCCCTGGGTTGCAGCAGACGAAGAGATTTAATGGTAGGGCCGCCAAACGAGGAGACGAGAAGAAACCTCAAATTTGTCTCCTCCAGGAATTTGGGGTTAGGGTTTTTACAAGTTTTGGAGTGGACCAAAGTGTGGAGATTGTGATTGGTCAAAGAGTGCAGGGTGAAGTCATGGGAAAAGGAGATAAAGAAACTGTATTCTCGTGCTGATTCAGTTCCCCTGTGAAAGTCTTTAAACTGGTAGTTGCCAGCCGTTCTGCTGAAATTCAGGATCTGCTTAAGCAATTCTTAAGCAAAAACCTTCTAATTCTAATGTCAGGAATTTTATCCATAGGAACAATGGGGGTTTGAATTGTCAATATCTAATGCTTTATGACTTTTGATTACAAGGAAATGGGTTAAAGTGCAGCCTGATTAATGCTTCGTTATAATTCTGTCCAGAATTCTTGTTTACCCTGTGAAGACGGCTTCAATGCCTCTTAGCTGTTCCTAACCCACATTGTCTTACCTAGGGTTTTTTGCTTTTGCTGTTCCTTCTGCCTAGAAAGCTTTCCCCTAGCAATCAGCATGGCTTGGATGCTCACTTTGTTCTGGTCTCTGCTTACATTTTGTTTTGCAGAGACTGTTGCCAGGTGCTTCTTCACTGCCTTACCTGGCTTTGCTTTTACTCAGACAACTTGCTGTTACCCGTCATTGTATCGTGTTTGTGTCTCTCCCATTGGCATACATGCCCAATGCCAACTTTGTTTCTTTTGTCTGACACTAGTTTATTAGACCCTGGAACAGTGACAAGCATAGAGTAGGGCTACTATAATAAATATTTGTCAGTAAATATTTATTCAAAAAAATTAATGACTGGTTGAAGGAATGAAGCAGATCTCTTTTATTTAATTGGTTTCAATAATCTGTGTGCCAAGCAGTTTACTCTCATGTTTAGTCCTTTTAAAAACAGTGTGGCTACTGCTATCCTCCGGATTTCACAGACAAAGGAATGCAAGTGCACAGAGGTCAAGGACCTTGCCCAAGGTCACTTGACTGGTAAATGGCTGCTATACAGCCTTCCTAATGTTATCAGGTCACACATTTAAGACACTATGGATTTTCACAAGGGAGAGAGTCTGGTGGTTTCTTGTAAATGATGACTTTGTTTAGTTTCTGTCTTCTCCATGGAATGTACACATCCTGAGAGTAGAGTCTTTGCTGGATGCATTTGTTGACTATGACTAAGCCCTGGCTTGTCTCAACTGCTTCTTCCCTAGCCATTGTGATGCCACTCAACACCGGCAGATATAGCTTCTCCCTGACCCTGGTCCAATGAGAGCCCCACCCAGGGCACAGCAGAACGGGAGCCATGGCCTTGTCTTCTGTTCATGCTTCTTGGCAGTGCCTTTGAACAATGAGCAGCCAGCTTGGCCTCCCTGCTCCAGACCACTGTGAGTAGCTTGTTAGCTTATCTGGTCCTTCTGCCTGGGCCACTGGCTTAAGTGTCTGTCTTCTAGTCATGTGCTTAGTGTCTGATCCAATCTTGCAATCATTCTGGGAATAGAATACCCACATCTGCACACCCGTCCATCAGCCAAATGGCCTAACTTCCTCACCCAAATCTAGTGGTCCCCTCGCTTCCTTGTCTCCCTAGGCTGACACTTGCTCCACTGTCTCTAATTCTGAGGTCTCTGCTAACTGAAATCTTTCCAAAATTCTCTCCTCCTGGAAAGCATTCTGGACCACAGACCTCATCCTGGATTGGGCCTGAGTTATTTTTTATTGTTATAACAACATTCTTGTTGTTGTTATTATTATAGCAGCCAACTTTATGAAGCACTTTCCACATAGTATTTCCAATAATTTTCACAGTTACTCTGTGAGATGGGTACTGTTATCGTTCCCATTTGATTGAGGAGAAATCTGGAATTTAGGGACATAAGTAAGGTGGAACTCCGGGTCACCCACTTGGCACGTGGCAGAGGCGAGATTCAAACCCAGGTAGCCTGGTTTCCGAAGACACTTCCCTCCTCCCAAATAGCCTTTGCAGGGTGCTGGACTGATGGTCCCCTACTAAGACAGGATGATTTGCCCCAGCCACCTGAGGGGTTCTTGGGAAGTCTGGTCCAATGCTAACTCAGCTTTTGTTTGTGCTTATATCCTCCTGCTTCGGGTAGGAGTAAGGGAGCTTCCAACTTGGATCCCAGGCCACTTACACAGCCTGTGTCCCCTGCGCCTGGATGGACTGCCTAGCCCTGGACCGTTAAGGTTGCCTCATCTTGATTCCCACATAGTGCTTGATGCATGGAAGGTGCTGGAGAAATTCGGCTAAATGAATCACCATTGGCTTGTTAAGAGCATGCCATTGAAGGGAAAATTATTTATTATAAAACAAACCTGAAAAGGGAAAGGGAAGACTGAGTGCTGGAAGTGAGAAACAAGATTGGAAATCAGGGAGATCGAGTTGGAAGAATATCCATAGGAAGGAGAAAAAAAGCATCAAGAAGCTCCATAAATCACAGCAGCAGTATTTTTACCTTCATTGTCCTTCTTTATTTTATGTCCCTGGCACCAAACAATTTATCATTCCCATTTCATGCTAAGTGCTACAAAAATAGCAATTGGCCCAACATTTGAATGGGAGATAGCAGTTTCGAAATAATAGCAAAACGTGAAACTATCTGAATTCTGGAATTTTCTGTAGTGTCCTCTCCACCCACACCTCCAATTGCAGGTGTCTTTGTCCTGCATGGACACAAAAAGGCCGAGGGTAACAGACCGAGAAGGGAGGGGGAACCTTTTCCTGATATTTAGTGGCAAAGCTGAATGTGGGTTAATCTCACTCTTACATTCCTCTATTTCTGCCCTGCACAAGGCATTGTAGCCAGAAAACCCAAGATCACCTTCCGCTTCTATTGTAGGGTGTAGGGGGTGTTGAGAGGGTAGGTGGCAGGTGTTGGGTATTGGTGGGCAGCCCAGAGCTGAGCTGTAACACTTCCAAAGCTAGCAAGGGGGGCGGGAGAGGAGGGGGAAAGGAAGAGGAGAGGGTTTAATGCTTTCACAAAGCCTTAAAGGCAAAAATACTTGGACAAGAAAGCTTTTTAAAGCAATGACTATATAGCACTCCCCCATTCCAGGTCTTCTCAGAACTCATTGAGTGATTAGAGTTTTAACTCATTATTTAGAAATAAATACTTGGAAACCACTCTTCAAAGCTGATACTTTAAAATCCACTTCCCCACCCTCAGAATCTTATTTATACTTGAAAGGAAGGATTACTTCTTCCTTTGAAAAGTAAACTTTTCTGTCAGCAAATAATTACAGCCAGCACATTTCCAGTGGTTGAGATTTGGGAAGGCCCTCATTCCTTCCCCTTTGCTTGCGGCCATCTAGCAAGGACTGAACCAAAGAACCCCAGCCCCATTCAATCAGTCACACTCATCATCAATTTCCCAGCATTTAATGTGTCCCAGAGAGGATGCTAAGAGATTTACATGTAGAATCCCATTTAAAGCTCTTGCTTTTAAGGATGAAGAAATTGAGGTAAGACACATGGCTGGAATCCAAACTGAGGATAGTCAGATGCTAAAATGCATCTCATGAATCATCAACATCAATGGAAGACCACACCACTAGGATGGAAGACAAGCGGGGTATCCAACACAGAGGAGTAGTCCACTCCATTCAGTGGTTTGGAGCATTTCCAGGCTGCTCCTCTCAGCAGTGGAGCCAAGGACAAACCTCTGATGATCATTCAGCTTGCTCTTTCTCTGGCCGGCTCAGTGGCTGCAAAAGTAGACAGAAAGCAGAGCGAAAGCACTGAGCCATCCATCCTCTGGGACAATGCTAAGCTCCTCTTTAACAGGAAGAGCTGCCATGGTCCTCCCGGGGTCTGCCCCTCCCAGGTCCAGCAAACACATTTCCTATTACACAGGGGCCACGCTGAAATTTACAATTGCACTGCCTCTCCAGCCTCATGCTCTGCACAAGTGGGGAGAAATACCCCGGGCAGGAGGTTTCTCTTATCTCTTTTCTCCCTAAGTCTTCTGCTCAAAATAACAAGTCTGCAATGCTCTAGAAGGTGATTGCCATCATGACTGCTGCAAGTGCATGGGCCGTGTTGATAGGGGTGTCTTACCTCTGACCTCAGTCTCATTCACCAGTTCCTATCTCATCAGGGAAACTGACTGCTGTCTGAACGTTTTCACGCAGCAGGTAGGAAGGACGTCTGTGAAAGCAAGAGGAGGTGTCAAAGGATGGTGTCCCCAGGGAACCAACATGACTAGAGGAAAATGCCACATGTTTTAAATCCAGAGGCCCAGGCTCACATCCTTCTATTTTCCCACAAAGCTCTAGCCATGCCTTTCAGTCTTAGGCCTTCTGTCTACCACCTCCTTGCTGCCGCTCTGGGCCTGCCCTCTTGAGTCCTTAGATGCTCCCAGTTTATTTGCAAGGATGCTCCTTCCTTCTTCCAGAGCTTCAGGATGTGCTTTGCTCTGTCCTTCAGGCATCACTGCTGTAGACTGTGTTGGAGAGTGGCTGTCCTCCCTGATCCATCGTTTCTAAGAACTATGCAGCAGCCACTTCCCTTGCTGCCCTATTATTAAGTGCACAGACACTGCCCTCACTCCTCCACAGCCAGTTGGGCAGGAGTGATCTCCTGACACACTCCAGAAAGCCTCTCTGGGGCCATCTTCCAACTGTGTCCTCTGCACAGGGAAGGCATCTGTAAGGCCTAAAGAATGGCCTAGGGGACCCTGTGCCAGCTCCCACCAGCACCACCCTGCAGAATTCCCTGCTCAAAAGTCCTAGTCCACTTTTATGGCCTGCCTGGACCTCATGCGCAGGAACGTCTCCCTGGCCAGGCTCTGCTGCCTGCGTGCTCACCTCCAGGTGTGAGAGGAGTTGCGGGTGGCTGCTTTGGGGGCGTAGACAGAGTCTGGCCATGAAGGCAGAGGAGTTCACACGGAGGCATGGGAGCACACTCGTGAGGCAGGAAGAGCCAAGTGTGGGAAAAGAACTGGGGCTGGTGGCCAGGGAATGGGAAGGATGAAAATTCTAAATTTGAACCTGATCTTCCAAGTCATTTTAAAGTTGGGACTTAACTCACATACCATAAAATTTACCCTTTTGAAGTGTCCAATTCAATACTTTTTAGTATATTCACAAGATTGTACAACTATAATGACTATCGAATTCCATAACATTTCATCACCATCCCGCTAAAAAATAACCCATACCAATTAGTACTCACCCTCCTGGCAATCTTTCCATCTTTATAGATTTGCCTATTCTGGACATTTCATACAAAAGGAGTCATACAATATGTCATATTTTGGGTCTGGTTTCTTTCACTCCGCATAATGTTTTTAAGATTCATTCACATTGTAACATGTATCAATAATTTAACAGTGGCTGAATAATACTCCACTGTACCACATTTTCTTTATCCACTCCTTAATTGATGGACATTGGGGTTATTACCACTTTTTGGCAATTATGAACAATGCTACTGTGACTGTTCATTAATTTTTAGATGAACACATGTTTTCATTTATCTTGGGTACATACCTAGGAGTAGAATGGCTGGGTCATGATAATTCTAAGTTTAGCTTTTGAAGAACTGCCAGACTGTTTTCCAAAGTGACTGTGCCATACTTTTCATTCCTACCAGCAATGTGTAAGGGGTTCAGTTTCTCTACATCCTGGCCAACACCGGTTATTCTCTGTTATTTTGATTGAAACTATCCTACTGGATATGCAATGGTATCTCACTGTGGTTTTGTTTGCATTTCCTGAACGACCAACGATGCTGAGCACTTTTTCATGTGCTTTTCGGTAATTTGAATATTTTCTTTGTAGAAGTATCTATTCCAATCCTTTGCCCATGTAAAAAACTGGGTTAAGTTTTAATTGTTGAGTTGTGGGAGTTCTGTATATATTCTGGATACTAGATTCTTACCTAGTATATGATTTGCAAATATTTTCTCCCATTCTGTGAGTTATCTTCTCACTTTTTTGATGGTGTCCTTTGAAGCACAAAAGTTTTAAATTCTGATAATGTGCAATTTACCTATTTTTTTCTTTTGTTGTGTGTGCTTTTGGTATCATATCTGAGAAACTATTGCCTGATCTAAGATCATGCCTATGTTTTCTTCTAAGACCAGGCCATCTTGAAAGAAAAAATTGTCAAATATGGGGAAAAACTTATTTAGTATTTCAGTTTGTTAACTGAATTTAAAAATTATAAACATTTTTACATACGGTGTATGGCCCTCCATTACATGGTCTCAGGCCTTGTAAAATTCACAGTGGATCTTGACGTTGAGTAGCAGAAATGACATGACGTCCTGAAGTGATGGATGTGTTAATGTTGCTCTCTGGTTGTCTGTTTCTCATACATCCTGTCTTTGCATTTATTGTGTAGGAATTTCTCACCCATATGTGACTGAGCCGTGGCAGATAGTGTCTTCTCCTAACCATCATCATGTCTTCTAAGTTTTAGAGTACCTATTTAAATCTTAAAACCAAATGTATTGAATCCCAGTTACTATTCATACTTTAACATAGATGACCCTAATTTTGACGTGAGCTCAGCGACTCCTTTTTAGATCAATACATAATCTTTAAGACATCCACTGAGGAGAAAATGCAGAAAAGTCATAATTATGATGTTGTCTGGGATGCTTGCTACCTGGAGAACTTTGGAACTTCACAGTAAGGTTCACTCCAGAGTAATGAGTAGGCCAAATTGCAGAGGTAAACTGAGTCACAGAGCAGCAAAGTGACTGTGTGGGAAGGACATAGGTAGCAAGAGTTAGACCTGTAATAGAGTCAGAGTTAGAGCTGCCAGTCTAGTGCCAGCCATTTCTGAGCTAAGAGAGAGCCTTTCCCACTCTACAGGGCCTTTCCTGGTGCCATAGCGGCTTCACTTCTTGCTCCTGTGCCTTATACCCTGCCCCATGCTCCTGCTGTCTCCTGTCTTAGCCAAGCCCTGGCTGCTGCTTCCTCTAAGATGTTGCTACCTGCTTCTCTCCGGGCTTCACATACTTCTCCCTCTCTCTCTGTCTCTTTTTAAAAATCAGTAATCACATAAAGTCAGGGAAACTCCAGATGATCTTCTATGGGCAGCTTTTTGCCCAGATGGGAGTGGTCAGGTGAAGACAGGTGCTTGAAATTCTCAATTCCTGTTTCAGTCCACTTCCTACTGAACAGGTGTCAAGGTCACAGCCCCTCGCTGCCCCTTGGTACTAACTCCATTTCCTGTTGTCTGAAAAGGCAGGAATTAGATGGGCACAATGACAGAGCTCATTGTAAAACATTGACCAACGTTGTAGGTGGCCGAGTTCTATCAAATTCCTCCATAAGCTCAATTGTCAGAACTGATGAGTTAAAGCCCAGTTTCTGTTCTGCCTTAACAGGGGCCTTGACAATATACATTGTCTCTGCACAGGATTTAGATATAAATGAGGATCGGATAAGCATAATCATAGATTTTAATTCTCTGATTTTGGTCTTTGGAAGTAACTACTCAGTTTTAACATCCAGAGTGACTATCAGATGCAAATGAAGAAGGAATCAGTATTCTAAATTGTCCCCCAACTCCAGTCAGTTATTAAATTGTGAAGGATTTATTGCTAGGGAAGGCCAAGCATAATCCAGAGGAAACACAGGCAAAAGTTTACACTGCCTGGTCAGTGTGACCAGTGCTGGGCTTGGGGGACTCCCAACCCAGAAGCCAATTTACAAGCTGGGTGCTCAGAGGAACCTCTCCCTGCTAGCTGAAGAGTTAAAAGTGGGGAGACATGCAAAAACCCCAATGTACTGTGGAAGAAGTGGCTTCGGTGACCTGAAGCCTTAATTGAAGTCAGAAGATGTCTTTCCTCAACCCAGCCCGCCCTGCGGCAGGTGGCCCTATCACCTCCTTTCTCCACTTGCACAACAGACCCTTTATTTCATGGTAGACAAAGGTCTGGGAATGGGAGCATCTGTGCCAGATTATAAACCACACATTTTCCTGTGCTAAATAACTCAGACTTGGGACTCTCAGGAGTCTGGCTGCAGAGTACTATAGTCTATCAACAAGTTAATTTTCTTCCCATTTAATCACAGAAAAAAACCATCTTTTCTGATTGTTGTTTAGTTCAATGTATCAGTTCAAACTTTGATCTTGCAAGTATAGATTTCTTTCTACTTCTTTCCTAGGGGTATTACCATTAAACTAGTACTAAGGCACAGTTTGGGGAGCACAAAGCCGCTGTTTAAAGGCAGGAGTCCAGAAGTGCAGGGAATGGACATCTTTCGTAGGACCACAACGTAGAGATTGACACTGGGCACATAAGACTGTACACTGAGCACGTTTTTCTAGTAGCCGTTGCCAAGACGTCCCAGTTGAAGTGCCCTTTATTATTATTCATTTACTTGTTGTAGAGACGGGGTCTTGCTATATTGCCCAGGCTGGTCTTGAACTCCTGACCTCCAGCAATCCTCCCATCATAGCCTCCCAATGCACTGAGATTATAAGCGTGAGCCACCACACCTGGCCAGCAAGTGTTCTTTACAATTTACAAAGACCTGGGTGGGGCCGGGCATGGTGGCTCATGCCTGTAATCCCAGTACTTTGGGAGGCTGAGGTGGGTGGATCACCTGAGGTCAGGAGTTCGAAACCAGGCCTGCCAACATGGTGAAACCCTGTCTCTACTAAAAATACAAAAATTAGCCGGGCATGGCGGGATTAGGTGAGCGCCTGTAATCCCACCTACTTGGGAGGCTGAGGCATAAGAATCACTTGAACCCAGGAGGCAGAGATTGCAGTGAGCTGAGATTGCACCACTACATTGCAGCCTGGATGACAGAGTGAGACTCCATCTCAAAACAACAACAACAACAACAACAACAACAACAACAACAACAAACCTGGGTGGGACACTATTATCTGTCCACACACCATCTTCTGGGATATCGTCCCCCTCCAACTGCGCCATGTGGTTCCTGTAAGAGCAGTCATACTTTATAGGTCCTGTCCCCTTAGCCACAGGTGGTTGGGCAAGAATTGGTCACACAAACACAGATGGTCCAGTAGGATGTCTTCCCTAAGGTTTTTGGGAGCAGAACCAGTTCTCTCTGTTGTTAAAACAGGGGATATGAAAGTTGGGAGTTGTCACTGCCTTTGGTCTCTGACACGTGGAAGAAGTCAGTCTCCAGAAAAAGGCTAAAACCTCCAAGCACAGAGGTAAGAAATGAAGAGAAATTTCCTTGCAGCATGCAAGCTGCCAGTTCTGGGACAGAATAAATTAAAATAATTTATAAATAAAATATCCTTTATGAAAAATAAAATAAAATAATAAAAGAAAAATAATTAAATTAGATTTTATATTATTCCCCCATGTGAAGGGGCACACCGCCTTCCTTCAAATAGTTTTTATAAGATCCTCTAGCATCCTTATACGATATCCCCCATTTTGCCTAAACGTGGGAGCCCTTGTTTTTTGGAACCAAAATAGCTTTGATTGTATTACACACATCTCACATCAATCTCCCAACAGTCCTGTGAGGCAGACATTATTTCCCCAATTTTGGAAATAAGAATGAGGCCCGGAGAGGTTAAGTAGTCTCTTCCAAAGTCACGCAGCTTTTACAAGGCAAAATCAGAACCCCACCCCAGTCTTGACTGACAGGCCCAAGGTGGAAAGAAATTCTCCTGCTCCTAGCTGTGTCAGGAGAAGACTCACAGACTACAGTGTGCACTGCTCCGCTCTGTCCTTGGTTCTCTAAGCTGTGACAGCCAAGCAGGCTTGGACTGGAATGCCTTTGAGAGTGGAGCAATTATAACAAGGAAGGTGTATTCCCTTAGTATGCTTCCCTATCAGCCTCATTTGCAGAATGTTCTCTCCAGCCCCTGACACTACTGCTTAGACTTTAATTCATCAGCTCAGCTGCAGATGGTGTCATCCTCTGGGATTTTGCTGGTGATTAACTATTACCAGCATTCTCACCCCAGAGCGGGCTCCAGCTGACTTGGACTTTGGGTGAACTATACACTATTCATCCACTACCCCTTTCCCAGGCAAGATGCTTTCCAAGACCCCAATGATGCAGGCTCTTCCCTGTGTCCAGATACCCTGACCCAGTGTTTCCAACTTAGCCAGGAGTTCTCAGTATCGTATTCTATTCTGAAGATGCTGCAGGAGTTTTTCAAAGGACAACCAAAGCTCCAGCTGCATGGGCACAGCTGGCCGGCCCCTTCCACCTGTCTCCTGCCTCTCCTCACCCCACAGGGAGCCGGGGTCGCCTCAGCAGCCATAGAACAACACAGCCTTGCTCTCACCATGGTCCCACAGTAATTAAAAAGAAACACTCAGGTTAGGTGGCAAAGCCTAATCCTGTAGGCAACAACACCATTAGAAAGCCCGCAGCCCATCCTTGGTTCAGCTCCCTCTTTCCCCTTTCTTTCTATCTGGGAATCCAGCTTGAGACCTAAGCAAGGGCTGGCCAGCTTCATTATTCATGGCCCTTCCTCGCCAGCAAATTAGGACTGATGTGGCTGAGGCTGGGACGTGGAAATCAGGATTTCGTATGGATCCGTTTCCTCTTTTACTAAACTCTATGTGGGGTAAACAAGGATTATAAACATTCAAACACAGAAAATAATTTTGTTTTTTAAAAGAGGAATTCCTATGTAATTATGTCTTCTCGGCTCTCCTTTTTCTACAGGGCTCCTGTTCCTCCCTGTCCTTCCACATATCAACCTCGGTGAAGGGTGACACCTGAGCAGTCGACCTCGGTTTTACAGGTGTGTGCTCCAGGGCTCTAGAGATCCAAAGCAAGTTATCCAGAAAGGCAATTGGAGAAACCACATCCCTCAGTCAATGGCCTTTGTCCATTCACAGATGTGTCTACGTCTATGTCTGTCTGCTTTAAATATAAAATGTCCCAATGAAGAGCCCTGTGTTAAATGACTCAGGCCTAAGACTCCCACTGGGTCTATTACATTCAATCCAACAGTGAGATAATTGTCCTTGTTTTGAACGTGGCCTCAATTTTTCCTCAGAGTCGTGTAGCTGAATGTGTCTGGACAAATGATAATTGTCCATCAAAGAGCAATATTCTTATTCTCTAGCTCTACTCGAAGGGAACAAAATGGAATGGCCAGCTGGTGCCAAAATACAGCTTAAAATTACCAAGCCATGCTGCCTCATGACAGGAAGTTCAGAAGACAGGACACCATATTTGATGATGACATTAGGAGTAAGAGTACCATTCACAACTTAAAGGATCTACAGGCTGTCCAAGAATCAAAGGCTTAGGTTCTTAAGCCAAGTAAATAAAGAACACTTGCATCTGAACACCCTCAAAGATCCCACTAAGCTCTCTGGTCTTCAGAGATCTGATACACTCTCAAAACTTCCATTTTTAAACACTCCTAGAAGAATGATTAAACCCAAAATTTCTAAATTATGTGACACGGTTTGGCTCTGTGTCCCCACCCAAATTTCATGTTGAATTGTAACTTCCAGTGTTGGAGGCGGGGCCTGGTGGGAGGTGATTGGATCACGTGGGTGGTTTCTAATGGTTTATCACCATCTCCCTAGTGCTCTCTCGTGATAGAGTTGTCATGAGATCTGGTTGTTTGACAGTGTGTAGCACCTCCACCAATCTCTCCTGTTGGCCAGTGAGGATGTGCTTGCTTTTCTTTTGCATTCCTTTATGATTGTAAGTTTCCTGAGGCCTCCCCAGAAGGAGATGCCTGTACAGCCCACAGAACTGTGAGCTGATTAAACCTCTTTTCTTTATAAATTACTCAGTCTCAGGTATGTCTTCATAGCAGTGTGAGAATGGACTAATACAGTATGCATGTCCTTTTATTGACTTAGATAATGCACAATCAAACTTCAGTTGTGGGCACTATGACTCGTGCCTGCAATCCCAGCTACTGAGCAGGCTGATGTAGGAGGAGGATTGCTTGAGCCTAAAATTTATAAAAAATAAAACAAAAGACAAACAAAAAGTCCTCAGTTGCATAGAAATATGAAACAGGGAGATTAGGCAGGTAGTTTGTTATAAGAAGTCAACCAATAATCAGAAGGAATAACAGTAATACTAGTTAAATTGACTGAGTACTTACTTTGTGCCATGCGTTGCATTTTACTGAGTATTTTACATGTAGAATTTATGTAATCCACTCTAAAACTCTACGAGGTTAAGTAGCATTATCATCCCCATATTTCAGATGAGGCACTAAATGAGGAATCTGAAATGGGATTTGTTCTGTAGAAGAGGAAATTCTCAAGGTTGAATTTCAGTTAAGTATTGAAATCAATGATGGTAAGTATTAAATTATATGCAATGTCAACTGACTCTTGAGTCAAGACTAGATACTCTGAGAGTTTCAAAGATGAAGCAGACAGAAACTTTGCCTTCAAGAATGTACAACTCTGGTAATCACTTTGCCTACAGACCATTTGTACAGACAAGACTTGTAGATGATTTCCATTAACTCAAAAAGAATTCAGATAGATATTTGTTCAGGGCTTCCTCAGTGTCCCTTCTCAGTTGTAGATGTTCAAATGGACAAAAAATAAGTCAAAACCTGCAGGGCTGCCCATAATGAAGTACGAGAACGAGCAACACAGAGCGTAGGTGTTCATGGAGTTGAGAGCAGCATGTCTGTAGACCAGAGAAGCCGAGGAACGTATGCAAGTGGAAGCTGGCCTTCCCTTGGGCCCTGAAAAATGGGCAGAAGATGAAGAACAGATATGCCAGGAGAAGGGGAAAGAAATATCATAAAAAGATGCAAGGAGGTGGGAATGAAACTGACCAGAGTATGGAGGGACTGGGGGTGTAGCTGGAGGTAGGGTTAGTCAGGCAGGCTGGGACTGAAGAGGGATTAATCATGCCATTTCCCAGCATGTCGACTTTCAACTTCCTCTAGAAAGAAATTTGAAGGAGTAAGGCAGCTGGTCATAGTGAGGAGCTGATCAGGCAGACCCTGCCTCATAACAGTGCCCTGTTGGCACATTCTCCTCCAGGGCTGGGGCTGTGATACATGCAAGATGAGACCAATAACAGTTCCCTCCATCTTTGTAAGAAAAAGTTGATCCCTTCAAGAGATGGCTTGGAAATCTCTTGGTTCTTGGAAAGAGACTTAGTTGGAAGGTATAATTGAAGGTGAGAAGATAGTCTGGAAAAACAAAGCAACAAAACAATCCTAATAACGAATGCCCACACAGTTGTTTCAAAACAATTACACAAAACTGGAAGTCAGCTGGACATGGTGGCTTACACCTGTAAATCCAAGCATTTTGGGAGGCTGAAGCAGGAGGATTGCTTGAACTGAGGAGTTTGAGACCAGACTAGGCAACAAAGCAAGACCCTGTCTCTACAAAAATAATTAAAAATAAAAACAAAAAACCCGAACTGCAAGTCTCCTAGTTATTCTGAATTTTGATGATGGCTTCACCTGCCCACAACAGCTGCCTCACTGATGGCTTGGTATCCAATATCCTGCTTTGTATCTGCTATGTACTTCCCGGCATTGAGCAGGCCTTGATCTCTAACTCAAGCATGCCCTGATCTCTAACAGAGATACGCACATGCATGAGAGCGGCTTCCATCACACAGGCCATTTCTCTGACTCTTCACTGTGATGCTTAACACTGCCAAGTGCTAAAGGAAGCCACTGAGTGCTCCAGACACTTCCCAGGCAAAAGCTACATTCTCTTATCCTATGTCACACACACTCAAGGAGGGGCAGGGTTCCTCGAAAACTCTGTGTGTCCCGGACAATCAGGTGGGCAGGGGCAGGGATTGGAAGAGGAAGGGGATGGAAAGCCAAGTGCAATAGTTATGTCCCATTCCACTGGAGAAAGAAGGGTATCTCATGGCTTCAGGGGAAGGCCTGGAGCAGAGGTGGTCAAAGCATGCTGCCTTTGCAAATGATGCAAATGGTATCCCACTGATTCTCCTCAAATTCTGGAACCCATGAAACACAGTTAGTGGGGAATGGTTGATGGGTTTGGAGACAACTTCTTAATGTAATCTAGATGAAGATACTCTGAAGAATGGATATACAGCAGCTGGGTACACAGGAAACACCAGTCACTTTTGGTTTTGAGAAGAATTTCATTTCCTGTGAATATTATCAATAAATAAGTATATTTGATTTAGGGGGAATTTGTAGAGCTTCACAGACATTGTTTTATAGGATGATTCCCAACCTGCATCAAAGAAATTTGCACCAAGCTGGCATTTTGACTCATAGTCATAGTCAGAGATGCTGAGCTTAAATAATTTAAGGAGAAATTTGTGAAAAATTGAGAGACACTTTCTGTCTCTCTGTGTAGTTCAATTGTCTAGACTAGTATTTTTTAAGTTTTAAATCCCATAAACTTATTCTCTTTTATATATAAATACATGCATATATATGCATAGACACAGATGTTTGCCTACACCTAGATTTCATGGGTTTTCCTGGGGCCTGCACCTTTTCATAGAGGTGTCTCTTTCAGGCTCTCTGTCATTTCATGATACAGAGTGGTGTGGAAGAACTAATAGTATATAGAACGACCTGTTTCAAATATCTCCTTAAAGATTATGTCCAAGTGCAGTTTTTAAAAATCAAATTATATTTTCAATTGACTTCTAGATTTATCTACTTAGAGCTGGCTTTCCTAAAGATATATACTACATCTTAATGGCCATCTGATAAGTTCTTATTTCTATACGCTGGAATAATCTAAGAGTGAGGTCATCTGTACACTGAGCTAAAATAGTCTGATGGCTCTCCCTGCCCTGAGTCTCACGGCTCTCCTTACTTACTCTGGTGGTCTAATGACTCTTCCTGTACCTCGTCTGATAGCTCTCTTTACCCCTATCCCTAGTCCCCTGGTCTGATGGTTCTCCTTGCCTCTAGTCTGATGGCTCTATGCCTTTTCCCCAAATGCTTAACAGCTTCTCATTTTCCTCTCTCTTGAACACCACTCGGAGCTGGGGAGGGGAACAAACAAGCTAGGGCACCAGAAGGCTGATGTTCAGACTGAGCTATTCCTTCTGGGTGAGTGGGTTCTCAAGGGAACAGCTGTTAACTGGCTGTAGACCCAAGTCTATGGGGCCAGCGTGACCATTGTCCCCCTCCTACCTCACACACAAGGCAGGAAATGAATAGAGGGCTGGTCTTGCCGGGTGAGGCTTCACCTATACCCTCAGCTGTGCCAACTCCAGCTCCTTCAGCTGTGCAGGACACGAGGACTCTGGGGGCCGTGGTGTGGCTTGGCTCAAAAACATGAGACACACACACGGGCTGCTGTGAACCAAGGCTTCTCTCTGTGTGATATTGGCTGTAAAGGTCTGCTCCCTTCAGAAGGAGAAACACTGGGGATACTTTCTACTTTATGTTACAAAGTCAATACCAAGGGCAGTCATCATAGGGAGCATATAACATGACAGGGTTTCTCCATAACTGTTCCTGGATGTTTCCTTTCCCTATTGAAATGTATTTATGTCTTGCCTTTTTTTTCCCAATAGGATTTGAGACAGGCATTCCTGGACTTTTTATCTTAAAAGACATCATGAAAAAATAGAAATCTTACTTCCACGGCCTGACACCTCGTGCAGATAACCAATGCCCTTTCCTCTGGAGAATCTCAGACGCAGCATCTCAGACACAGTGTGTGCTTTCAGTGGCTTATGGTAAAGACCTGGGTGTGCTGGGGTATAAAGCCTCTTGTCTGGAAACTTTTCAGAGAGTAGTTAAAAGCTACCTGCTAACCTCACCCCTGCAACAAGTTGCTGAGCTCCTTTGGGCAGGGTACTCTCCTTGGTGTGGGGACACCGTGATGACTGGGCAATGTCAGAATGTCAGATTGGATTCTCTGCCAATGGTTGGAGGGAAAGACAGGGCCGGTTCTGCAGCACAGCTTGGTCTGTGTCATGTGATGACAGGGCCATATAAAGAGGCAGTGGGCGGTGCAGGTGAGGAATACTCATTCTGGACTCACTATGCCTGTGTTGGGACTCGTCTCCACCAGTGACCAACTGCAGGCTCTGTGGCACCATCCAACTTCCTTGCACCTCACACCCCACGTCGGTAAAATAGGGCAGAGGGGCAGTGGGGAGCAGTTAATAACAATACATACTGCACAATGTTGCTGTGATGATTCAATGAAATAAATCACGTAAACCAATTCATGAGCGCTTAATAAGCCTTCCACCAGTATCTGGGCCAACTGATGTGCTAGGTCGTAAGGTCTCTTTGTAAGATACAACATATGATACAAAGATAGGGTGCTGGGGCTGTATCCTAGGTACGTAACTCCATAATTAGTTCTTTTCTAATCTATAATCCTTGTTGTGCACCCTGAATTTCACATTTGGTGAATGTCAAAATACTATCAACAATTTCTCCCAACTTCTGAGCTCAGGGTAGGTGGTGTTTTAGTTTGCTTTCTGATGCTTATTAAAGAATAGTTAAAACTGGGTAATTTATACAGGGAGGAAATTCATTTGCTACAATTATGGAGGCTAGAGGGCCAGGGTCAAGGGGTTGCATTTGGTAAGAACCTTCTTGCTGGTGGGGATCCTGTGGCACCCTGAGGTGGCGCAGGGCATCACATGGGAGGGCGCTGAGCATGTTGGTTTGGGTCTTTCTTCCTCCTCTTCTTTTTTTCTTTTTTCTTTTTTTTGAGACGGTGTCTCACTCTGTTGCCCAGGCTGGAGTGCAGTGGCGCTATCTCAGCTCACTGCAAGCTCCATCTCCCTGGTTCATGCCGTTTTCCTGCCTCAGCCTCCCTAGTAGCTGGGACTACAGGCGCCCGCCACCACGCCCAGCTGATTTTTTGTATTTTTAGTAGAGACAGGGTTTCACCATGTTAGCCAGGATGGTCTCAATCTCCTGACCTTGTGATCTACCTGCCTCGGCCTCCCAAAGTGCTGGGATTACAGGCGTGAGCCACTGCGCCCGGCCTCTTCCTCTTCTTACAAAGCCACTGGTCCCACTCCCATGATAGCCCAGTAATCCATTAACCCATTAATCTATTCATGTAGGCACAGCCCTCATGACCCAGTCACCTTCTAAAGACCTCACCTCTCAATATTCATTGAGGATTACATTTCAACATGGGTTTTGGAGGGGACAAATGTTCAAATCATAGCAGGTGGGAAGTGAGGTGGCTCCATCTGCCTCTTGGACCTTCCTTCCCCTTGCTGTTTCTATAACACACCAGATGAACACCTTGTGTTGCCAACCACCACCGCCACACATCAACAACAAAAATCCCTCATGCAAAAATCCATGAGATTAGTAGGCTTCAGCAAGGCTTGGGGGCTGGACCCACACTGCAGTTCTCGGCTCGCTGGCATCTTGATGGCTCACACTTTGTCTCTCTCTCACCTCTGCTCCTCTCCCCACCCTCTCATGCTGTCCCTAGATCTCCAACTTCTACTTGCTATATTATGCAGAATAGTCTTTCTTGGAAGAATTCTCCTGATTTTCCGTCTCCCCAGCTGAATCTGAAACCTCTGAAGGACACAGGAGTGTATTTTATAATCATGCTGGATAGGGAAGGAGTGAAGGACGTGTCATCCAAAACTATGCCGGATTGATGATTTAGAGCTGAAAACACTGGAGAAATTGTAGTTTCGGAAAGGGCCAGCTGACTTGTCTCTTCCTGCATTCAGAAAGGATAAGGATTTCTCGTGCTTAGGGGTGGGGGGATACCATTGCCATATTAGCATGTGAAAATAGCCCTTATCACCAGAGACTGGGAAGTGGGGGCTGGAATGGACCTGAATGAATATATATTACAGAGTAACCCTTATCTCCCATCTGTTTTACACTCCTGCACCCGACCCTGTATCTCTCCTAATGACTCTCCTAGAAAATTTACTGCCCTCGCCCGATTTTCTTTCTCCTGTTACTTCTTCAAATTGTCATTCTTTGTCTAAAGAGTCCAAAAACATCTGGCTCTGGCCACTTCTTCAGACTTCACTCTCCTGTGAAGATCTCCACGCACATGGAAAACTCATACAATTTGTATGTTTTCTCTTGTTAATCTGCCTGGTGTCAATTTGGTTTCTAGATCCAGCCAAAGAGCCCTCATAAGAGTTTAAGGAGGTTGGAGGGGACCTCTGCCTCCCCTGCAATAGCACCTAGTGCCCCAACAAGTTGGCTGTGCTCAGTATGCACCCCTGTTGAACAAAGGGCTCCCTTCTTTAAAGTCCTGTGCACAAAAATAACTCTGGCCACCATGAGTACCCTTTCGGGAGTTTATAATCAAATGTAGCACTTCTAGTTAGTTCTAGTGTGGTCTAATTGATCCCACTGACCCAAATGTCTTGTTAAATATTATTGCCAAATAAAAAAGCACAAATTGCCACAGCCTACTCATCTAGGGACATCATAATGCTAGCTCAGTCCCTCCACTGGCTCAGAGGACTTGGAGAAGCCATGTGCTCTTATGACACTTGAGATGCAATAGAAGCGAAGTGCAGGCTTTTCCCTGGTCTCTAAGCAGGCTGCTTGCCTTCTCTGTGGTTCTGGTTTCAGTCCCTCTGCCTTGTGGGTACAGTTGCCAATCACCGACTGCCCCCAGGCCTGCTGGGGAGAAGGGGCCTCCCACAGCATCTGCTGAACAGTTGGCCAAGGCAGCCATGTCTCAGGACCCCTCCCTTCTTCCAATGCTGGCTTGGCTGGGGCTTTGCCCCTGACTGGGTGCTGATACCATGGCACAGTGACAGGCAGAGACAGCCTCTCGGAAATGTGAGTAAGACACACCCAGCAAAGGAGGAGAGGGAACTTGTCAGCTGTGGGAGCAAAAGCTGTGAATTTTGAAATGGATAGAGAACAGGAAAGCCCAGGGAGAATTGTACGCCAGGCAGTCATGGGGCCTGCAACCATCCAGGAGCAGAAATAGCCTGTCCGGTGACAGAGCCCGCAGGAGAGCTTATTCATGAAAGCTCAGTGCCCCCAGAGAGGAGGAAACCAGAAAATGAATGATCTGGGTCCTAGCCCCCTTTCGACTTTCTGGAAACCCCTTTGTCAATAGGTAAGCAGAAATCATTTATTTGAGAAGTGTCTACAAGAAAGGAGACAGCGCCTCTTCCTGCTCTACTACATCTGATGTCCTTACCCCAACAATGCTCAACAGGAAAGCTTCGCTCAACAGGGGAGCTTCGTAACCCCACCTGACAAGGAGGGGCTGGCCCTCAGGGAGGTTAGGTGTCTCGCCCACAGCTACACAATGGCGATGCCAGTACCCCGGGTTTACTGAACCGCACTGCCTCTGTGGCATCACCAAAGCTTCCTCCATTTCAGCCTCCTGACTTTAGGCCGTTCGCCTCTCCACTCAAAGAGACAGACCAGGAAGGGCTGACGAGACTACCAGCAATGTCCTCAGGCCAGGGCAGCCACACGAGAAAAGACTGGCCCTCCTTCCATCCACTGGGCTTAGGTGGGCAGAGCAGGGCAGGGTTCCTGCTGCCCTTTTGCCAGGCAAGTCAAGCACATTACAGGTGAAGCGCTCCTCCCCACTGAGCTCGGCTCAAAGTCAAATGGAAACACTCATCCTTCTTTACAGCTCATGTTCAAAGGCCCCGAGGCCCAAGAACACATGACTCATCCTTCCCAAGGTGGGTGGATTTCAGAGAAGCCAGCACCAAGCCCAGGGGCAAATGTGTGTGTGGCTCTGGCAGGGAGGATCAGGATGGGAGGAGGTGGAGCTGGAGTTTTGGGTCAGAGGACAGGGCGGCTTAGCCACTGTGGGACAGGCAAGTGAAGACCGGAGGAGGAAGGGGACAAGAGGAAAGACAAGGAGACGGGGGGGAGGGGAAGGGGGAGAAATGAGGGAGAAAAAGAGAAGAAGGAGGGAAGGAGAAAAGAAGAAGGAGAGCCAGAAGAGGAGGGAGGGGAAAGGAGGAAGACGATAGAGAGGGGTGGGGGAGGAGAGAAAAAGGAGGGGGAGGGGAAGGGGACTGGGGAGCATGATGGGGAGAAAGAGGAGAAAGGAAGAGGGAGAGAAGAAAAGGGAGGGGAGGGGAGGAGGAAAAAGGGAAAAGGATGGAGGAGGAAGGAGGAGGAAGGGGAAGGGGGGGGGGAGGGGGGGGGGGGGGGGAAGAGGGAGAGAGACACTGAGGAAAGGTGGGAAAAGGGGAGGAAGATGTGAGCGAACTCACAATGGACATTGGGCAGGGGGACACCTTGGGGAGAACACGTTTGGAACTACCTGGCCTCTGTCACGATGTCATTACTCCTTATCTTGTCACAAACACACACTCTGTTAGGAACGCACACCAACTCTCCAAGGGAAAGCGAAGGATGGGCCAGTGAGACCTCAGCTGAAGGCATCAGTGGGAAACAGGCCATTCTTGTCTCCAGTCCCTCCACGGTCTTTCTGCTTTGGCTAGGTGAGGCGGGCTGTTTGCTAGGCGTGTCTGTCAGTGATTAGGTCTTGAAAAGTTTATAGTTTTTTCTTTCACCTTGACCTACAAAGCGTGAATCGAGATAAATCTAACATCTCCTCCCTTTTCACCACTCTCTCATGTTTTCCATCTTAACAACCCGGAGGAGGATTGTGGTTCTTCTCCAGAACAGCTTAATGCCACACAACCCTGCACATTTAAATGTGTAACGCTTCCTCTATCATTTGCATCTTAATGTTCCAAACCAACAATCATGAAGCCTTGTGTGAAAAAATAAAGAAGGATTTAGAGAAATTTGGGCTAATTCTAAACCTTGATGAATTATACCTAACTATAGAAGCTTCGTGATGAGACTTTACAAAAAAAAAAGACTGAAATCAATTTACCGCTGAAAAAGGTGCCAGATGGGAATTAAACCAAATACTGGCATTTTCTTTAGCCACAGTTTAGAAATTACAGACAAAAAAAAAGAAAAGAAAAAAAATTGGCCTCATCTATTTCCCTGTGTCTCAGCTCCGTAGCTGGATGCTTTATGCTCCTTGTGTGAGCATCACTCAAGTCAAGCATTCCTTCATCCACTCACTCACGTGTTGTGCGTGGGGCAGGCTCAGGCTACCCTGGAGAGCTGGGGACGTGTGTACCACATCCAGTCCTTGGTACTGACTCTGCAGTCAAGGGCACTGCCTGTCATCCTAAAGTTGTCCCAGGTGCTGGCACCATGCTCCGTCAGCACTGCCTTGTCTAACAGGCACCTCCGCACTCCCTGGGAACTATGGCTGCTCTGCAGGGGTTGAAGTTTGCTGGACTCCCCTGTGTCTGTCAGCCCCTTTGGCTCCTACACTTGAGTCCCTGCATACAGAGAGCAACACAAAGAGGAGAAAGATGTTCTCCCTAGGATGACTGTGGGCTGCCATGCCGTGTGGGCACTGGAGGACTCTGGGGAGTTCACGGCGAATGCCACTCTCCCCTTTGTGCCACTCTCAACAAGAATAGTCCTGAAGGTGCTACTTGTGCCCTTTTTCTGTGGGGGTGGGGAGGCATAGGGAGGACAGCACTTTCCAGCACTTTTTGTTATTAACTCTCTAGCTCTCAGACCCTGAGCCAGGGATGAAATCCAAGTAGCCATTCGATGTTCTCAGAATTCTTCTTCCCTTCTAGAAGTAAAGATTCCTTACAGAGTCAAGCTCACTGTGTCCGAGTCTCCCCTTAAAATGAGCTTTATTTTCTGAAGGTCCTCAGTCCCAGACAGATACATAACTGCCAACTCTGTCCCACTGCACAATTCAGCAATTTCAAGAAGGTTTGCCTAGTGAGGAGAACGGATTTGAATCCCGGACCCCCAGCCCTGGCTGCAGACATGGTCTGTGGGTCCTACCAACCAAGGGGGTGGAGCTCCTCAGAGGAGAGTCACAGGTGATCCATCAGCACATTAAGATCACTGCGGGCTGGCACAGTGGCTCACACCTGTAATCCCAGCACTTTGGGAGGCCGAGGCGGGTGGATCACGAGGTCAGGAGATCGAGGCCATCCTGGCTAACATGGTGAAAGTCTCTCTCCACTAAAAATAGAAAAAATTAGCCGGGCGTGGTGGCGGGCGCCTGTAGTCCCAGCTATTCAGGAGGTTGAGGCAGGAGAATCACTTAACCCGTGCGGCGGAGGTTGCAGTGAGCCAAGATCATGCCACTGCACTCCGTCTCAAAGAAAAAAAAAAAAGATCACTGCAGATCCATCCGGATTACCCTCTCCTCCAAAAATGGGAATTGGGTCTCTGGCCTTCAACCTTGTATTTGATGACTGATTTTTTTTTTTGGACTGCTTTGAAACCAGATCCTGGACATATCTATGTCCATGGCCACCTGGTAGTACCCTTGTTTCATTTTTCACATGAATGAATGGAAGCACAGACGTGTTAAATAATGCAGGCAAGCTCCATGACAGGCAAACTGGCAGTAGACACTCAGGCGGGACAAGTCCCCGTCACTCGCTGTTGTCTGTCCTCTGAGCTAAGTTGCTAGATTGAACAAAAAGAAAAACGATACAGCACACCCTGTTAAACTGGAATTTCAAATAAATAACGGTTAGTTTTGGTATAAGTGTGTCCCAAATACCACATGGGACATACTTAACATGACACTAAAAAATTGTTCTTTTTCTGAAATTTCAATTTAACGGGCATCCTGTATTGCCTATGATGACACTACTACCCAAGGGCAAGTCTTATCCTACCCTCTCTTACTAAAATGAGCTTTACTTTTGCACATTATGTAATTTAGAGAAGTAATACTGACCTTTACAACTGGAGAAAGATAATCCACATAGTTTTCATACTGACAGCTGACAGGCTACATTTTCCCTTTGCCTTTATTTTACTCCTGAATGTACATTTTGGTCTCTTTCCTGCCCTTCCCCCACCCAAATCTCTCGTAGGCTTAGCAAGAGATTAACTTGATCCTTACCCACCCAGATGCATTATTGCTAAATTGTCCTCCCCGTTTCTCTGTATTCCATGAGATGAAACATTAACTTTCACAAGAATTAATCTTCATTGTCAGAAAGAAGCAAAATCGACATATCCAGCTAAGTCAGAGTGTTATTCAGTGCATGGAGCTGTGGCTTGGGAACAGTGGATTATTGTGGCCTAGCACCCCTAGAGCCAGATGTGCCAATGAGAGCCTGTTATGTACTGGAACACAGAGACTAGCAATGCAGGCTAAAGTGACGGGATTAGGGAGACACAGCACCTGAAATAAGCCATTGATAACTGGGCATACGCCTTGGAATGAAAAAGCACCCACACAAAGCTGAGCTAAGCACAGCTCACTCCTTCAGCATGTCTCTCAGTGGCCAAATGGGAGCTGGATGCTTATCTAGAAACAGGAGTGTCCCAGCAAGTTACGGTCCAAATGTCTTTTCACATGTGCCTGCTTCCACTCCCCAAGTGGGGCATTGGTACAACCCACCAGTGCACAGAAGCCAGAAGGTTGTCTCTGCAGTTTCTTGTCATTGAAGGAGTCGAAATAATAGGGCCACTGGAAAACTTGGCAATCAAGTTACACAACATATCTTTCTCGCCTGGGATTCCCTGGAACAATTAAGCCCCGATGCCCTCAGGTATCTAGTGTATTAATATCTCTCCTAGGTCTCTAGAGTAGCACTAGCCATGGAATATTCTGGGAACACTGAAAAAAAAAAATAGTCACTCAAATAATTTTCTGTAGGAGCTTAATTCTCTGCCAGAACCCCTGGCGGGTGGAGAAAGGCTGAGAGAGGTTGCTAGGACCTCTGCCATGGTTACTGAGGTCTTACCTGTTTCTGCCCAGCACCTGTGACGGCCCTGAGTTCCCAGAAAAATGACAGGTGAATGGCAGTTGACAAATTCCTCAACAGCAGGCAGAGGTAGTCAGTGCCACAGAGAGATTTCACTTGGGCTATTCTTCAACCTGTGTCCAGGCTTAAACCACGCCATCACTTCCTTTTTTAGTATCTAGTGCTATTTGAAATTATCTCAACCTTTGCCACAAATAGCCACAGACAGACCCCTTTAAAACTGGCATCCTGGGATTTGCAGGTCAGCCGATGCTGAAGAAATCTCAGAGCTCTTTGCATATCTCTTCCAAGGTGGACACATCTTAGGCCTAATAAGGTTAATAGCCTTATATCTATTTGTGACCACAGGAATGAAAAGAAGGTCATGTCCCCTGAGATCAGGGAAGAGAGCATTTCCCAGGCCTTTGGTGTGGAGTCTGTGAGGCTTGCTAATCTGGGCCCCAGCCTGGTCTCACGGTCTGGAGATACTGTCTGCATTAGACTGGCTCAGCTGAGTCTCATTTGGTATCTTATTACTTAAAAAAACAGAGTCAAACCCTCTTGTGAGCTCTGGCTGTATATCTGCAGAAGAGGAGCACAATAAAGAGAAAAGAGGGGAGAAAAGACCCTCGTGTTTGTCCCACTTACTGAGGTCAGGGTTCAGGCCATCCCCCTTCCATTACCTATGGGAGATCCCCATGGAGACTTCATGGTGATGTTTAGGGTGGGCTGAAAATTACTAACTGAACTCTCTTCTGCAAGTGGCCCAAGTGACACAACTTAACAGTGAGACGTGCACCTCTTAGAGGAGCTGCAGGTACTTGCCTAGAGAACCTGTGAGACCCAGCCCTGGGCCTTGTCTGTTAAAGCTGTAGGTAGAACAGACCGCCCTTCACTGCCTAGGAGTGGGCTCTCCAATGTGTCTGCAACATGTCTTTACAACATGTTTCTAGGCTATGGGGCAATCAGCTCTGACCTGATTAGAGGCCCCTGGTGCACACTTCTGCAGTCATTGTAATTCCACTGAGCCCCAGAGATGGGCTCTGCTAGTAGCACCTGCGCTAGATTGTTCCTGAATGTTATAGGGCCACACCGTCTTAACAATGTGTACAACTCCAGACAGCAGGTGTGACTGGAGCAGCCAATCACAAGCACTGTGATTTTTTTTTTTTTTTGAGACGGAGTCTGGCTCTGTCCCCCTGGCTGGAGGGCAGTGGCGGGATCTCGGCTCACTGCAAGCTCTGCCTCCCGGGTTCCCGCCATTCTCCTGCCTCAGCCTCCCGAGTAGCTGGGACTACAGGCGCCCGCCACCTCGCCCGGCTAGTTTTTTGTATTTTTAGTAGAGACGGGGTTTCACCGTGGTCTCGATCTCCTGACCTTGTGATCCGCCCGCCTTGGCCTCCCAAAGTGCTGGGATTACAGGCGTGAGCCACCGCGCCGGGCCAAGCACTGTGATTTTTAAAAAATGTATACTACTGAGGTTCCCGGAAACTCACCAGGAGCGATGAGTCCAGGCACGCTGAATGGGTTTGGTCATGGCCGGCACTAGAGCTGTGCACTGAGAAGATGTTTGGGGAACAATAAGGAGGGAGGAGGTGGGTGGGGGAAGCACACTTGTGTTTTATTTTCTTTCTTGATGATAAATTTGTACATTTATATTGTCCAAAAAACTCCCAAATAGAACTATGATTTATTTTTCACAATTGACAGCGTCAAGTTCATCTTTCTGACAGTTGAAAGTGTTTTCTCTTTGGAAATTGGAGAAGGCCAGTGCCCGAGGGAATGTTTGCCTGGCAGTCTAACTGGAAGCATGGAGCATAATTGGGTGGGGAAAGCCTCTCTCCCCAGAAGCAAAGCCAGATTTGAGTGAGGAATGGGGTGGGGGCCTTTTGTGGTCAGGCAGACTCCATTATTCCAGAAAGCTGGGAAGACTGTCCTCCCCCACCCAAATATTTCCTGTAGTATTTATTTGGTGAAGCCTGCAATTTCATCATTAATAATGCATTCCTGTGTGCTACCCATCATCCCCTGTTCAGGGGGATCCACTGTAACATGCACATGCTTCTGGGAGGCATACATTTCTGCATCGACAGTGAACAGTTCTGTCTGAATTGCCATCTTCAGGTTCTTTTTTTTTAGAGGGCATTTGAGAATAAAACTGGAGGCTGAGCGCAGTAGCTCACGCCTGTAATCCCAGCACTTTGAGAGGCCAAGGCGGGCGGATCACGAGATCAGGAGATTGAGACCATCCTGGCTCACACGGTGAAACCCCATCTCTACTAAAAATACAAAAAATTAGCTGGGTGTGGTGGTGGGTGCCTGTAGTCACAACTGTTTGGAAGGCTGAGGTAGGAGAATGACGTGAACTCGGAAGATGGAGCTTGCAGTGAGCCGAGACCGTGCCACTGCACTCCAGCCTGGGCAGCAGAACGACACTCCGTTCCCCCCCCCCAAAAAAAAAGAAAAAGAAAGAAAAAGAGAATAAAAGTAGAAAAATGAGTATTGCTACTGATATTCTTTAATCTCATCACCCAGTGTGTGAGTCTGGTAGGTCACGCTGCCTTGTTGCCTCAGTTAACTACCCCTTCTTTCTGCTATATGTGCATATCCGTGCACACGCTCAAACATAATATTAACATGTTTAAGTACATTCTTGTCTTGTGAGCAAACGTATTAGGTAGAAAAAAAGGGAGATAATGGCGTTTTATAGTAATGTTCATTTTATAGTGATTTCTAGGATACTTTCTGCTATGAGTTGCATTGTGTCTTCCAAGAAATATATGTTGGACTCCTCAGCCCCAGTATCTCAGAAAGTGACCTTATTTGAAGATAGGGTCATTGCAGATGTAATTAGTTAAGATAAGGTCATGCTGCAGTCGAGTCGGCCCCTAATCCAATATGACTAATGTCCTTACAAAAGGAGGCGTTTGAACACAGAGACTCACACACAGAACACTGCGTGTGAACATTAACCCGGCCATCTACAAGCCAAGGAGAGAGGCCTGGAACAGACCCTTTCCTCACAGCCCTCAGAAGGAGCCAACTCTGTCAACACCTTGGTCTTGGACTTCCAACCTCCAGAACTGTGAGACAGTAAGTTTCTGGAGTGTAAGCCACCCAGTTGGTGGTACTTCGCTATGGGAAATCCTCTAAGCCTTAAATAGCTCCATGGCTTCCACAGAATAGAGTTTTTCTATGAAAGCTGAGCAATGCTGAAATATAGTTTAAAATTCCCAGAAGGAACACTGCCAAAAAGATTTTTAAAAAGTAAAGAAATAAAGAAAATGCAAGCAAATAACACTTGTTACAGAGCACAGGTTCTTTATAGTAGAAAGATGACTGGCCTTAGCGGTGGAAGACATAGGTTTGAGTCTTAGTTCTGCCTCTTACTACTGAGGTGACTTTGTGAAAGCCACTTGGAGTTTCTTCTCTTTTTCTTTCTCCTTCCTCCTCCTACCTCTTCCTCCTCTTCCTCCTCTTCCTCCTCCTCCTCTTCTTCTTCTTCCTCCTCTCTCTCTCTCTCTCTCTTTTTTTTTTGCTTATAAACAACCAAAATTTACTTCTTACAACTGTGGAGGCTGGGAAGTTGAAGATCAAGGCACCAGCAGATTGGGTGCCTGGCAACAGCCTTCTTTCTCATAGATAGTATCTTCTCACTGTGTCCTTTCATGGTAGAAGGGCCACCTGGAGTTTCTAAACATTATTGTTTTTTTAATTTTGTAAACTATTTTATAAACTATTTCAACATCCAGACTTATAAAATGTAAAGTCTTAAATGTATAATAAACTGTCATGTGTTAAGTAAATGCAAGGTGTTATTGCCATCATCCTACCACAACTGAAGGTGAGAGTTTGGCTTGGGTGCTCAGGATTTTCATGTTCTCTTCCTGTGCATCACTGATGTGAATGGCTGAACAAGCTCTTCAGTCCCCTTGAGTCAGGTGGCTTCACACTGGGTATTCTAGATTCTCTGTTTTTTTTCTAGAATTCTAGCTCCAAGTCTCAAGATAGCTTAGGTTATTTTCAAGGAAGAAGAAATTCATTTGACTTGGGCTCTGTGCAGTGCAGCTTATGGGGAACTCTTCTTTCTCCAAATATGATCTGCTAAGCTTATTCCAGAGTTATTGTTTCCCAAAAATGTAATTATTTCAAGGCTACACTTCGAAATCCCATAAACAGAGAGTAAAAATAAAATGCATATGGTAAGAGGAGGATTTTTTCTTTGAGGCTATATGAAAGAGGAAGGGTATGACCCAATGGAATGCGACAGTTATTTGTTCTGTCTGTATTCCTTCCAGTAACTAAGTAGCTTTAGGTCCTCACACCCCTAAAGAGTAGCCTTTCATGGGTAACTAGGAGGAGGGAAGATGAATTGAAATTGCAACAGAAAAACTTTCCCAACTAGATAAGTCACATACAAGAAAAGGTGTCCCAAGGGGACATGAAGAATATAGTCTCTGAGCAGCTGCTTGCCTTTCTGAATTTTGTTCCGTCCTGCACAAAATTCACTTGAATGTGTCTTCTCCAACATCTGATTAGCTTGCTACTTAAGTGCCTTCCCCAACTAAGAGTCCACTTAGCAATGCAATTGAATGGTCAGGAAATGAAAAAGAAATATGTCATGCAGAGGCCCATAATTTGTGTCTCTTCTACCTCCAGGCACAGAGCTCTTGAATCTTAAGGCTGTTAGAAGCCTTAAAGATCCTCTGTGGCACTCTTAGTAGAGGAATAAATGCCCTTGACATCTTTGCTTATAATTTCCTAGTTTCTCCTCAGACTCCTGTGTATGGGAGACTTACTGCTTTATGAACTGTGTTCAATATTTAGGATGCTTCTTTTGTTTGTTTTGTTGGAAAGTTTGTATTTATGTAGAAAATAAATCTGCTCCTAGTTTTGCTCTTTAGAGCCATAAGAATAAGAAAAATCCCAACTTGTTCTGGCAGCTTTTTACATGCTGGGACATTACTTTTATGTCTGTCTCAAGTATTTCTCTTCTCCATACAAAACATCTCTGGAATTTTCTATTACGCTCTTATCAAGATCAGGAGTGTTTCTCACCATCCTAAGCAGTATTCTCTACACATTTAGGGCATTTAGGAGGGACATTTTCCAACAAGCTTCTTAAAGTATTCAATTCTACCCAGAATTGAATATTGTGCTTCTGATATGGACAGAACAGACGGGAGAACAGAACATGGTGAGCATGTGACATCCTGATATTTATAGGTCAATTAATTCTAGACACTGGATCTTCATAAGCTCAGTTGCCCTTGGGAACCTGGTGCTTCTTTTCTTCCATCCCTGTCTCTGGGTGGCCAATGAGCCCCATATTGGCATCAGTGCAGGCGGGAACCTCATTGAGTTTTCCCTTGGGAAGAGTATTAACTATGGCCTCACACTGATCTTCTTGCCCACTCTAACCTAATGGTTACCCCCACAAACACAAGACATTTCTTCCAAATCTAAGTGCATTGTATCAGTGTTGGCCTGTCCAAAGAGATGGATTTTCTAGATGAGACTGGGATTTTAGAATGGGACAGGATACATGAACATTAGCCTTGCTGCCCATTGACTCGATGATAATCTGGACCTACCTGATCTTCCAGCCTCTGGAAGCAAAGGCTTGGTTTGCCCTTGGCCAGAACCTTTTGCTGAGAGCTTTTCACCAACATGCTGCAGAAATAAGCGGGAGAGTTCCCACTTGTCCCAGCCATACAGAAGACAGTTCCAAATGGCCACCCAGAGACAGGGATGGAAGAAAAGAAGCACCAGGTTCCCAAGGGCAACTGAGGTTATGAAGATCCAGTGTCCAGAATTAATTGTCCTGTAAATATCAGGATGTTACATACTCATCATCATCAGGAAGCTTGAATGAACTCATTGCATTTTTTGAAGGGTCTCTTTCTTTCTGTTCCTTGGACCTTTCTCAATCTCCATTCAACAAAGATCTGATGAAGTATTTCAGTATTTATGAAAAATAGGCTTCCTTTGGTGAGGATACAATTCAGCAGTGAATCTCAACCAGTTGTACTACTAATTATATGTTTACTTGGTATTTTTCACTGCGTTTTGCAGGGACAGTTTACTCACCTATACTATAAAGTAAAAAATACTTTTTAAACTTTCTTCTAGTTCTTATATCCTATGCATATACTCAAGCTGCAAGGTTTGAATTTCTGAAGACCAAACTCACAAAGATCTTGAAAGTCTCTCTCCCTTGGTACCTGCCTCAATATGGGGAGGGATCTGTTCTCTGCCCGGTTTTCCCTGTCACCAGCCTTAGCAATTTTAACTGGAGAAAGTTTTTTATTTTTTTGAGATGGAGTCTCACTCTGTCACCCAGGCTGGAGTGCAATGGCACGATCTTGGCTCACTGCAACCTCCGCCTCCCGAGTTCAAGTGATTCTACCGCCTCAGCCTCCCAAGCAGCTGGGATTACAGAGAAGTTAATAGCACAGCATGACCTTCCACATCCTCAGCGTTAAGATTAGGTCCTGCTGGTCATGCTGGCCTACTGATGGTCCCTAGCCATTTTTGGGATTTGCTGTGGAGTCAGGATATGAAATTCTGCCTTAGGTATTTATTGTTCTTACTCCTTCGATACATACAGACCGTAAACAGGCCTGTCATGTGAGTGGAAATGTATGTATGCTTTCTCTTCTGAATGTGGCCAGGTTTTTCACAGAGACAACTGAAAGTTACAACATGACCATTCTGCATTAGTTCTTAGGTGAGCACAGATCCTTAACACAGTGTTTGCTGAAAAGGAACACTGCCAGGTGATAGTTTAATGCAAATTCCCATTTGTTTACAGGGTATCAGGCAAGCAGTGAACCAAGGAGATCAAACAAGCCCTGGCTTTCTCTGTTCTCAGCATGGCCTGCCTGCTTCTGCTCCTTGTATCTCCCACTTGCAACTTGCTCTAAGTCAACACAGATTCTGCAAACAATCATTCCATAATTTTCTTATCTGATTCTTCCAGTGATTTCTTTGTGACCCAAGGACTGTCTGCAAAGGCAAGTGCAGGTGAAGGGCGGAGTCTCTGGACAGGTGTGGCTGAGTGGCCATGCAAGATGAGATATGAGTTCTGCTATTGGCACAACGACCCGGGTTGTGTCAAGCCAGTTACCAGGGCCTCCCACCAACCAGCTGCTCACAGGGTCTTCCATATGAACATCAGATATGTGGTGGTGCCATGGCACATGAAGGTCCGCAGGAGACTGCCACTTGGTACCTCACACTGTGGAAATCCTAAAGCTTTCAGAAGAAGCATATGGAACAGAATTCTCAGATAGTCGGACTCAAAGCCATTTAAAATTATACAGTTGAACCTTGACCAACGTGGGGTTAGAGGCGCCAACTTCTCAGGCAGTCAAAAATTTACATATAACTTTTGACTCCCAAAAACTTAGCTACTAATAGCCTACTGTTGACTGGAGGCCTTACTGATAACATAGTCAAGAGTCAATTAACATGTATTTTTTATGTTGTATATATTATATACTGCAAAAAGGAAGATGCTATTAAGAAAATCATAACGAGGAGAAAATGTATTTCCTGTTCCTATTTTGTATGTTGTATAAGTTACATACTACAAAAAAGGAAAATGTTTTAAGAAAATCATAAAGAAGAGAAAATGTATTTCCTATTTGTTAAGTGGAAGTGGATCATCATAAAGGTCTTGTCCTCATTGTCTCCATGTTGAGTAGGCTGAGGAGGAGGACGAAGAGGAGGGGTCTGTCTTGCTGTTTCAAGGGCAGCAGAGGCAGAAGAAAACCCATGTAGAAGTGGACCCGTGCCATTCAAACCCGTGTTATTCATGTGTCAGCTGTACTTCTATTAGGTTTCCTGCCATGGATCCATTTTGAAAACGTTATAATTCTGTGAAAATCGACTAGCTGCAAATGGTAAACTATTAACAAAAGCCATGCTACCTAGACCACCAACCTTGGAATCTCCTGGCATGCTTATAGAAAAGCAGATTCTCGATTCCAATTTCAGACCATCTGAGTAAGAATTTTTAAGGTCACGGCACAGGAATCTCAATTAGAGACAAGCTCCCCAGGTGATTCTTAGAGACATCAGAGTTTGAGAGCCATTAAAGCAGCATATTTGACTCCATCTCCTGACCCTTCTGAATAATAAAAGAATTTAGTGTACCTTGAATGCAAAGAACTTGAGAAGAAAAAAAGCTTTTTAAACAGATGAATAACAACAACCTTTCTGGAGGAATCCCCAAAAGGAGGATAAAGTGGCCTTGTGAAAATATTGATGATTGTATTGATTCCTTCAAAATCAACCTTTGGCTGAGAAAGACTTCACTAGTCCTTCCCTTTGGGTCTCTCCAACAGCTTCATTAAACCAGCCCCACTCATCTCCTAAAGCTGAGGTCTCCAGGAGCATGGGGTTTTGGGGTGCAGGTGAGGTCTGGGGTTCTGGGGCTGGAGGAGGGGGCACATGCACATGGGTATCAAGTGGACAGCCAGCAGGTGAGGTGTGGCCCAGAGAGTGAGGATGACATGAACTTCCAGATCTAGAAGCTAAAGCTACTCTCATCCCATCTGGAAAGTGGAGACAGAAGACCATGGTGGGGAAGGAGGAACTGTCACAATTCTGCTTAGCCCTTGGCCACAGCCATTGCTTATATACTGTCCTGCCAAGCCCCAGGGGTTGACCAGATTAGGAGTCTGATAGGAACTTGACCTTTTAGGGGCTCAGAGATTATTTCTGTCAGATGACTTTCTCAGGGGGAAAAGATCTCACATCTCATTGATTCGACCAATCACAATGGAATCTGAAGTTTGTCTAAGGAAAAAGAGTCAGCACTTTATTCTTATAAAAAGATATAAAAAGACAGCTATAGATAGCTCTGCTGCCAAAGCCCCAGGCACATGAAGGTAATTCAACAACCCATTAAATTTATTATGGGACTGGGAGGTGACAAAATTGCCTTTAGGGCCAAAGTCTGATACAGAAGAACAGAGCTCTGTTTTAGGTCTGAAGTTGTATAGCGTCAGCACATTGACAAGAGCCTGGGAGGTAAGAGGTTGCTTTGAAATTCAGAATCCTGAGTAACTCAACCTGTTCAGTCCTTTCTATTTTATTCTCTCTCTCTCTTCCAAGCCAGGTTCTGAATGATTTAAATAGCTGGGTTGGGATTACAAAGGATTTTAGCTGTGGTTTTGTGTGTATTTGTATGCATGCATGCGTATGCATTTATGCGTGCATGTGTGTGTATTTATGTGTGCATGTGTGTTTGTGTGTGTACGTGTGTGTATGTTTGTTTGTGTGCCCTTTAAATCTGTTATGGTCTGTTTTACAAAAGAGAAATTGCCCATTGTTGTGCCAAGAGGGGTCTTTGAAACAGCAGTGAGAAGTCAGAAGAGCTGGGAAAAGGATGTTTGGCTTTTGGGGACCAAGTCCAGTCTGAATACTTATCAATTTTTAAGCCACTGTGTTCCCAGAGTCTGAGCCATGACCCCTCTCTCCCACATCATTTTGTGGAGCAGGTTGTCAGAGGGAGGGACCAGACAAGGTATGCCCTTTCTGGGAGACTTCTGCTTCCTACCACACTTCACTATCCTCAGCTGGAAGGAGGCCTTTCTCAACCCTTCTTGGCCTGGAAGCCTCTGTACTGAGAGGTTCAGGAAATCCAGGCAATGACTGATGGTTTGTTGGTGTCAGGAGAGCAGAGGAAGAGCTTCTTTTCAGATAGGAGACTAAACTCTTTTCATTTTGGGATCAAAAGCAAGAAGAAAGAGATGCATTTCATATGCAATCTGAGTTCTTTTAAAGAGTAACACCCTCCTCTCACCTTCCTCTACCCTCACTGTGTTGGAGTGGCACCAGGAGTCCGGGCTTCTGCCAGGAGTCTGTGATTTCTCCCTGTACCCGCTGGAAGCTAACCAGGATGGCTGCCGACCTGGTCCTGCTGAGTCCCGACCCTTGTTGATGGGCTCCAGGGAGCAATTGGCTCTGGGCCTGGCAGCCCACCTGACCTCCCTGCATTATCCACTGTCTGTCACTTGTCATCGAGTGAGTCTGGTTGCAATCAATTCACGCAGTTCCTGTGGGAACAAGTCTGGTAACTTATCATGCTGCAGCCTGTCAAAAGTCTGACGTGCTTGGGGCAAACGTTTGCTTTGTGCAACTGCTATTTCGAGGGTGTGTGATGTCGCTGTCTCAATGGCGTAGGTGCCCAGAGACAATGGCACTGAGAGAAAGCATGGTTTCAGGAATCCCAGGATCTGTTATTAGAAGAATGACCACTGTTAGGTAATAACTCAGGGCACACAGTATGAACATTTGAGCAGGAGGGACCGCCTAGGGTTTCATATCAGGTCTGGGGTGGGGGGAAGTTTATGCCACTTTCTTTTTTTTTGCATGAGATTCCTGAATTCATTTCCTCCAAGCTTCTCCCTCTGTGAATCTAGAAAGATTTCATGGACAATCTGCCATCAGGCTGAAATGATAACAAAACCTGGATTAGCACACCATTTCCCTAATAGAGTCACATTTACTCTTTTTAAAATTATTATTTCCAAGTCTATGGCTATATTTTCTAGTCAAATGCCATTATAATTAATTGACCAAATACAAAGGAGCAGTCTGTGTTGCCTGATTTATTTTAAATCCATGGCCTAAGGAAACAGAAGAGACCTTTGCTCCCTCTCCATCAGATCACCTGGCATAAAACAATGTGCATGCTTGGGGTTTAGGTGATATTTTTTCCCTTGCATGCAAACATTGAATGCTTTGCCTGAGAGAAAACAAAACCTTTACAAAGCCCTTGGAGTCTGGATGGTGAGAGACTTGTGGCCCAGGCACCCTGGAGAGCAATGGGCAGCCAGCATCAACTACTAGACATTTGAGTAACCAGTCTCAGACCAAGAGCACCCAGCCAAGTCAATGGCTGACTGCAAAACTGCCCAGTGAACCCACAGACTTGGGAATAATAATAAAACAGTTAAGTTCCTACATTTTGGGGTGGTTTGTTACACAGCAAAAGCTAATTGATACATCCTTCAATGACTTAGTTTACATCAATCTAGAGGCCTTTGTTAGTCCTTATTTACCTCAATGTTTCTGTCTGATTTGAGGTCATCCGTTCTGCTGAAAATCTTTAAAATGGATGCTTGTGGGGTGTTCCGGTGTGGTTTTACTTATAACAAGATTTATCTTAAGTGATTCCCTGGAGATCTTCGTTGACCTAGGCATCTCTATTGATGTGAAAGTAAAGAACCTGTTAATCTCTGTTAATCAGGAAAATGGTGTTAGAATGTGGTTTCTCTATCTACTCTTCTGTTATCTGGCTAAAGGGCCTTGCTACCAGCAATGAGCCAGCGAGGGTAGAATAAGCCTGGCCACTTGAAGGTTAATAATTGGGAAGTAGGTCCTAGCTACCTGTAATAATCACAAAGTTCATCAGAGAAGCAGAAATCAGTAGGATGTATGTGTGCGTATTTCTATATGATTTTGATTTTTAAACACGCATAAACATAAACACACTCATGGAAAGAGAGAAAGAGAATGACTGATAGAGATTGTGGAGGCCGGCAAGTCCGAAGTCTTCAGGTTAGATCAGAAGGCTGGAGACCTAGGGAAGAGTTGATGTTGCAGTTCCAGTCGAAAGGCTGGCAAATTCCTGGGGGGAGGTGAGTCTTTTTTCCATTAAGACTTTCAACTGATTGGATTAGGTCCACCGACATTATGGAGGGTACCTGCTTTACTCAAAGTCTACTGATTTAGTGTTAATCACATCTAAAAAATATCTTCACAGTAACACCTAGATAATGATTGACCAGATTTCTAGGTACCAACTAGGTCTAGCCAAGTTGACACATAAAATTAACCATCACACTACTGTTGTTGCTAATTAGATGACTAGACTTTCTTATTCTTAAGAAAGTCACTATTGTTTCTGACCCACTAGTCATTGTCCAGGACTCAGTAGCTAGATATAGCAGGTTTCGAAATGGTTCTGATCTGAACAGATGTGCTTTGTGACTAATGAATCATGCAAAACATTTCTCGTATTTGCTTCCCTCTTTATTTCTCATTGATTGATCCTGGATGGGTGAGAAGTTTTCTCTATCAGAAAAATCGTCTAAATCAATAAAAATTTACAGAAACCACAAGCATTGTCATGATAGTGTCAGCGATTGCCAAGATGTCTTGAGAGTCCAGTTTCTTTTTAAATTATAGTCAGAATTACAGTGACGCCACCAAGAAGGAATAAATGTGTCAGAGATAGAAAATGTGATTTCACAATCCTTTGTTTACAGGTTTTAAAAGTCTTTGTCAGTTATGCAAAAAGCCTCTAAAAGTAGGACTAAAAACATGGGGCACAAAGACTGGAACAAAATAAATGAATGTGGTTAATAACAGATATGTGGGCTCTCAAGGATATTAACATACATAAAAATTCATCATGAGAAATAATTACATTCCCTATTGTGGCCCACCCTCTAATTCTCCTGGGCCCTGAAAAATAATGGGAAGGTTAACACATTTCTCACATTTCTAAGCATGTTATTATTTCTTGCTTACACAAAAATTGCATAAAAGCAATCATTTGGAATCTGGGAGTAGATGACATATACTAGACTCGGATAAAAGCTTAACCAAAATAGAAAAGCAATCTGGCATTGCTGACAATATTGTCACAAAAATATTACATCTTATGAAGGGAATTTCTCAGAATTCAATAACAACATGTTTAACAGCTAAATGGAGTCATTTGCATATTGTGGCAAAGTAAAAATACAATAATCTCATTTTTTGCTGTCTAATAGGATTTCCTAGGGCTGGATGGCTGGGAAGCATAGTCCAATCCTTGCAGTCTGCCCTTTGCTTTTTGTTCATTGTTTTCCTCCCTCTGGGCTTTTTCTTCTCCACCAGTTCTTTTTCTCCCTTTCTGCTCTACCTTTATTTTCATTCTTTTTCTTCTTTTTTTTTTTTTTTTTTGTTTTCTGTTTTTTTGTATTTTTAAGAGACAAAGAGTCTCACTCTGTCACCCAGGCTGAGCTGGAGTGCAGTGGCGCAATAACAGCTCACTGCAACCTCCCCTCCTGGGTTCAACAATTTTCCTGCCTCAGCCTCCCAAGCAGCTGGGACTACAGGCACACACAACCATGCCCAGCTAAATTTTTGTATTTTAGTAGAGATGGGGTTTCACCATGTTCCCCAGGTTGGTCTGGAACTCCTGAGCTCAGGCAATCCACCTGCCTTGGCCTCCCAAAGTGCTAGGATTACAGGTGTGAGCCACCAAGCCCGGACTTCATTATTCTTTTTTATCCTGTACTCCCTTAATTTATTCCTTTCCATTATTTTCTTATTCACTAAAAGAGATTCCACCTAACTGCCATTAACCTATTCCTAAGTATTAGCAGAGGAAGAAGTGAATGATCATTTCTCATCATTTTCCTTGTCAGACCTTCTTTTTTTTTCTGAGATAGAGTCTCACTCTGTTGTCCAGGATGTAGTGCAGTGTCACAATCTCAACCCACCGCAACCTCCAGCTCCCGAGTTCAAGTGATTCTCCTCCCTCAGCCTCCTGAGTAGCTGGGACTAAAGGCGTGTGCCATAACGCTTGGCTAATTTTTGTAGTTTTAGTAGAGATGGGCTTTCACTGTGTTAGCCAGAATGGTCTTGATCTCCTGACCTCGTGATCCTCCTGCCTTGGCCTCCTAAAGTGCTGGGATTGTTATACCTTCTTTTATCTGCAAGTCTGCCATTATTATTATTGTCATTATTATTGTTATTTCCCTGGTTACCTCTTTCTAGGCCAGGTCAAGAGAATAGGTGGACTGGGCCATTTCCTAGGAGGTACAGAAACATCCCACCAAATTCCAGAAAAAAGAGGATAGTACAATTACTGAAGTTTTGTGTGTGTTCATGTGTGTGTCTGTGTGCACACATATGAACTTTGGTTATTATTTCCTTTTATTTTGCCTGCATTATTTGGATAAATGCTTTAAATCATCAGGACCAGAATGGCATGGTGGTTGAGAGACAGGGCTCTGACATTAGCTTATCTGGGTCCAACTTCATGCTTTCCCATATATTAGTTTGAGCCTATAAAACTTACTAGATTTTTCTGCTCTTCAGTTTCCTTATCTATGAAATCAGAATAACTATGGAACAGAATTTACAGTACTACTGGGAAGATTCAATAAGATAATGAACTGAAAACATTAACACATTGCCTCGTACATAATGGACATGGCAATGGTGACTCTCATTCCACAAACCTACGTGTATGGGAAACAGCACATTTCTTTATTTGTGATTAAATTAGCCTCTCATTAGTTTGTAATTCCATCTCACATACTCTATTTGGGACATAAAGTCCCTCAGGGTCTTTTAAAGGTTCTGAGCTCACATGATGAGCCAATGTGCTGATGGTGGCCCCTGGTCATTACCATCTGCTCAGCCAAGTACCTGCTGGTGGAGCCATTGTCTCTCCCACCCTCAGCTCTCAAGGTCAGATTCCTTTTTGAATATAGAATCTTGGGAGAAGCTGGCAACCACTGTCCCTATGATCCCATTTTTGCCAATTCTTTCTATGAGGTGTCACCCCCCAGAAGGCAGAAGGTAGGCATACCATTGTTCTGTCATCCACATGCCTCACTCCTCTCTAGTCTTGGAAAATGTCTCTCTCTTTTTTATTAAAATCAGGATCAAGCACCTCTCTGCCTCCTGCTTCTTCCAAGTCCTGGTTCTCTTCTATTGCTCTGCCAATGCTCTTTTCTCCTCTGGGCTTAGCCTATTGAAAACAAGATGAAGACATCTTGCAACACAGTGAGCCCTCCAGCCTGCCACAGACCACCCATGAAGCAATAAAGCATAGAGTTTTCTTCCTGTTTAAGTAGCTGGGGAGGGCAGAAAGACCCCAGTAGTAGTAGTACAGAAGAAAGAAAAAGAGAAAATATATGGGGAAACCCCAGAAATTAATTTCTAAATGTTATCCAGCTACATAAGTGTTATTCAGATATTAAGTTGTTCTTTTATTTTTTAAACACCTTCCTGAAACTGTACTTGGCCCGATTAGTACTTTTCTCTCGGCATTTATTACATACCTTCAATCTTAGTTCGTTTTCTGTTGCTATAACATGATGCCTGAGACTGGGTAATTTATGAAGAAAGAGGTTCATTTGGCTCTTGATTCTGGAGGCTGGGAAGTGCAAGATCAGACAGCTGCATCTGGTCCGCTTCTGGTGAGGGTCTTGTATACCATCACAACATAGCAGAGAGGCAAAACAGGAAGTGTACATGCAAAAAGGACAAAACACGAGGCATGACCTTGCTTTATAAAAACATGCTCTCTGGAGAACTAACCTGATTTTGTGAGAAAGACATTAATTCATCTTGCTGGCCTAATCACCTCTTGAAGGCCCCACCTCCTAATGTGGTTACCTTGGCAATAAATTTTAACATAAGTTTTGGAGGGGACAAACCACATTCAAACCATAACACTTTCCTTCTTAGAACATCATCTTCTTTGCTATGACTCAGCCATCTTCTAGTTACCTCCTATAACCCTGGGTGCTACTTCTGTTTATTTCATGGAACCTTCTACAATCTGTGTCATAGTGTTTGTGGGGTTCCAGATTCTGCTCTGGGCTCTCTTCTCTTCTCACCCTACCCATTTCCCTGGAAAATTGTACCTACTTCTGTTATTGACCTTTTGATAACTTCCATATCTGTTCTTCAGCTCTGTGGTACATTGCAAAGCCTGCCCAGAAATATTTATTGCTCCTCCTGTCAAGAGGTGGACTTGATTTCTCCAACCATTGAATCTGGCTGCCTTTGGGACTTGCTATGGAGAACAAAATGCAGGAGTGATGCTGTGCCAGTCTTAAGCTTGTACCTCAAGATGTTTTGCACACATATGCTTTTGATCTTGGAACCCCTTATCCTAGCCCAGTGAACAAACTGGGCTGAGCTGATGATCAAAGACTTGGCTGAGCTGATGATCAAAGACACCTCCTTCACCCTTTCTGTCTACAAGGCCCTCTGAAAACAGCTGGTCCTCTGGTGATCCATCAGTTAACTGGTAGGTTCATAAACTAGCTTAGCCCAGATTAGCCAGCCTGGTCCAGATCCACAGAAACATCTAGATGACTTGAAGTTATGAGCAATAATAAAACATGCTGTTTTTAAGACACTAACTTCTGGGGTGGCTTATCATACAAAAAATGTTGATTCATACAAGCTCAAACATATCTTCTGAGCTCCATGTCTTACAAGGCCAGTGACCCTTGGACATCTCCATCCACACATCCTAAATTCAACATGTCCAAACCTGACTTCAACATTCTTCCTCATCCCCAGTCCATACACACTTCCAAGCAGAGCTGATTCTTCTTTTGTCTTTTTCTTTTATCTTGGCAAACAAAATGTCATCTACTCAGAAAACTTGGCAGCATCCCCACCCCCAATTCCTTTCCCCCGGTATTCAACCCATCTCTAAGAGCAGTCAATTCCACTTTTGAATAGCTCTCCTACTTACCTACTTCTCTCTACCTCCACTAATTTTTTGTGGTATAGAATATTATCTCCTCTAGCCTGGTTTTCTCAAGCCTCCAAAGTCATTTTCCGACCTGCGTGCTTGCCTTAACTTCCTTTTTTTATTTCACAGGATACTTTCAAAATATAATTTTAACCATGTGAATCACCTGAAGAAATTCCTATAATGGCTCAAATTCTGTCATAATGTCCATGAGTTTCTGCTGGACTCACTGCCTTGACTTTAATCCTCATATACTTGGGAAGCATTAACAATTCTTGAACAGGAACATGTTAGTACCAGAGCACTGCTTCAAGAGAACTGGTCTGGGAGTTGTACTGAGCATGGCCTATGGGGAAACTTGGGATGTAAGAAGAGAAATTAAGAAGGCCTTTCATACATCCAATGAGAAAAGATGGATCTCAAACAAGACTGGTGGTAATGGGAACTTTCAGTGTTTCTTGAAGGAAAGTTTTAGGAGGATGACATGGATACCAAGAAGAACTTCAGGAGTATATTATTCAGGCTTTGTTCTGACCAGATGTCAAGGGAGGGAAAGGGAAAAGTAAAAACCGCCTGCAATCTCAAGCCTGGCTCACAGATATGAGTGAAAGCACTGTTTGAATAATAAAGTACAGAGGAGAAGGAAGTTCATGGAGCAAAGAAATAGTCACAAGACAACTAGGGGACATGGTGCTGGAAAGGTGGTTTGGGGTCAGCCCTTCTGTGCTTGTGTGGCAGCTAGTAGCTCAAGCGCACTGCTCAGCTTTTTCCTTCTGCATCTCTGTATACACCATTTCTTCTACCCAGCTTCCTGATCTATTTATTAAAACCATACTTCCAAGATCTTTCTCATGTGTCTCTCTTCTGGCTGCTTATTTACGTAGTGAATGTTGATTGCGTGATCACTATATGTCAGCTCTAGGGCTGCTGTGGTAAACTGAGCTCTCCCAATGACCCCTCCATCTCTCTCCGTAAGTATCACTTATACCCCCGTATTATGAAACTCAGTCCTGTGTGATATTCAGCTCTACAGCCAATGATAGTAGATCAGAATTACAAGTTTGGCAAACTCTCCCAATACACTAGATCTTAAGTTCATCTTTGTATTTCTCAGAGCACGCAGTAAATATACAATAAATATTTGATGAATTAATGAATCATGCTGTCAAATATTAAAATAGGTCTGCAATGATAACATTTTATTAAAATGATTACGCTATTTTCAATGTTAAGACCTAGAGATAAAGTAGACTGGAGAGTCTCTGAAGTTCATTAGCAAGTGAAAAGAACCAGTCAAAATTTCATTAGAGGAAACAGACAGGTATAGCTGACATAGATCACCTTGCCCTGATTTTCCTTGTGAAAGTTCATTGATATTTTATGGTAGTGATTTGTTGTAGTGACAGGTTTAACTTTCCTGACCCCAATAGTTACATGTGATGTGATTTGAGGGGTGCGCCCTGATGCCCCCACCTCCTTATCTACCCACTGGCAGATGTTTGAGATTTCACCGTCTCCAAAGACTCCATCCTCTCAGTGTAAGGCATTGATCGGTGCTAAATGACAATATGCGCAGACGGGGCCACACTGTGAGAATGAAGGGAAAGGCCTGGAAGAAAGCATTTGAATTCATCGTGAAATTCAGCACGCAGTCTCTGGGAGTTGAAGTGAGTCTTTTTGTAGGTGGCTGAGATGCTTGGAGCAGAGACGGGTGATAGAAGATGAAATGTCTTGATAAAAGAAAAAGAAATTGCAAAAATTGTCACTCAACTCTCCTATTTCTTCTTGTTTTTCTATGCCCATCTCTCATTCTTCCTTTCCCCGGATCTTTCTTATGAAAATAATATATAATCTGGCCTTGCAGTTGTCATTTTTATTTTTATTTTTATTTTTTTGAGATGGAATCTCACTCTGTCACCAGGCTGGAGAGCAGTGATGTGATCTCGGCTCACTGCAACCTCTGATTTCCAGATTCAAGTGATTCTCCTGCCTCAGTCTCCCGAGTAGCTGGGATTACAGGCGCGCACCTCCACGCCCAGCTAATTTTTGTATTTTTAGTAGAGACAGAGTTTCACCATGTCGGCCAGAATGGTCTCCATCTCCTGACCTCCTGATCCACCCACCTCACCTCCCAAAGTGCTGGGATTACAGGCGTGAGCCACCATGCCTCGCCACAGTTGTCATTATTAGAGACTGGCTATTGCATAACTAAGGACTCACAAAAATATATTCATCTAGGTCTTATTTTTTGCATTTGTTTTGTTAATATAGACGCTAAAAAATTGACAAAGCCTTGTTACTGTGGCCCATTTCCCAGATAGTGGTTTTATCATAAAGAACATTTTATCGTAATTGTATTCCTTGTATCAACCTATTTTAGCAAAGCTCATAGTGTTATGTGCCTCCCTAGTGAATAAAAACACATGCTCCGGCCGGGCGCGGTGACTCAAGCCTGTAATCCCAGCACTTTGGGAGGCCGAGACGGGCGGATCACGAGGTCAGGAGATCGAGACCATCCTGGCTAACACGGTGAAACCCCGTCTCTACTAAAAAATACAAAAAAAAAATAGCCGGGTTAGTTAGCGGGTGCCTGTAGTCCCAGCTACTCGGGAGGCTGAGGCAGGAGAATGGCGTAAACCCAGGAGGCGGAGCTTGCAGTGAGCTGAGATCCGGCCACTGCACTCCAGCCTGGGCCAAGGAGCGAGGCTCCGTCTCAAAAAAACAAAAACAAAGCAAAACAAAACAAAAAAAAACAAAAACAAAACACATGCTCCACAAAATTCAGTCTTTGAAGAATATCTAATTACACTTAGGGTGTTATTTACATATGACTTAAGAAAGTAATAACTCTTTAGAATGTGGGCAGAATGAGAGCAGGAATTTCTATTTTTGCCCTTTTTGTATCTTCTGCGTTTAGAACAGTTCCCGGTAGATTAAAAGTATTCAATGAATATTTTTTAAATGAATGAATGGTATAGCTTTTATGGGGTAGCCTCATGAAAAATACTCGGTGTTGTGTGCACTGATGCAGAAGTCAGAGCTCTGGTGTTAAATCTCACTTCTGCTATTACTCCACTATGGGCCCTGGCATGAGGCCCTTGATCTCTCTAAAATTCACTATATTCATTTAGCGAATGACTCTTGTGTTAGACCATAAACTCTGTGAAGCTAGAGACTGGACCTGATTTGTTTCCCGCTGATTTGCTCCCTGCCTATCACTGCCTAACATAACGGCTGGAATGTAGAAAGGGAGAAAGTAAATTATCTGTTGAGAGAATTAACTCATTTTGGTCATCTTAGTAATGTTTTATGAAGACTAAATGAGAATAGCTAAATGTAAGTGTTTTAAAACCCTATAATGAATTCAGATGAAGAGGGAGGATCTTGTATTAAACTACCTTTCTTGTAGACAACAATGATAAGTGTTGGAAAAAACCTTTTAAAATAGTTATTGGAAGGCATTGGAGAGCAAACAAAAGCAGCCAAAAGCTGGAGGGGATGTCATCTTTGAAAGGAGGAATTGCAGGTGAGGAGGAGGAGAAGGGGAAACAGCCCCAGAGGACGCCACACGCTAAGAGGAGACCAGTGTGGCAGGACAGGAGAGGGAAGTTGAGATATGAGGCTATGTAGGCCAACAGGAGTTTCCTAATCTTTATCCTAGGTGCCAAGGAAAGTCACCAAGAAGTTTAAGCAGCTGCGGATGGCAGTAGAGGTGGTTCCTGTTTTGAAAAAATCTCCTGGCTGCAGCTTGGAAAAGTGCTCTGATGCAGGGTTCGTTAAGCCAGCTGATTGAGCAGTCTATGCAATGGGATGCATCTTGCCTTCCTTATCTATTGCTGCATGACACATTACCATACAATAAAACTCACTACTCTCTCACAGTTTCCATAGGTTAGAAGTCGGAGCACAGCATAGCCAGGTTCTCTACTTGGGTCTCTCCAGGCTGAAGTCAACGTGTTGGCCAAGCTGTATTCTCATCTGGAGCTCCGATCATCTTCTAAGCTTATTCAGGTTGTTGGGAGAGTTCAGTTCCTTGTAGTTGTAGGACTGAGGTCCCTGCTTTCTTGCTGACTATTGGCCAGGACTTGCTCTCAGCTCCTAGAGGCCACCCTCAGCTCCCAGCCACATAGCCCTCTCAAAACATGACAGCTGACTTTTTCAAAGTTAGCTGGAGAATCTTTCCCCACTCTGCTAGGAAAGAATCTTAGAGAAGGTGATGTATTTTCCTAGGTCTAGCCCAAGGGGAGGGGAGTACACAGAGGGTGAACAGCAGGGTGTGGAAAGCCTGAGAACCACCCTAGAATCTGTCTGCCATCATTTCAACATGGTATACGTTTAACTATTTCCGGGGCCCAGATCTGCCTTAGGGGTGAGACCACTGATAATGACACCCCTTGGTACTCTGTTCTTTTCAGTAAGCCCTTTGGATGGAGTCCTGTACAGGTTACTTGCAGCCAAGCAGATGTCCTTCTTTCTTAGTGGTACATTTCCTTGTAGAGTAATGAGCTATGACCACATGGGTGGGTTTTGTTGGGGGAAAGGCAGCATTCATGACAATAGTTTATACAATTGGCTCCTTATCAATTTGGCAAAATTTAACCTTTAGTTTGCAAAGAAGCCACTCTAGCTAAACATAAGCGAATTAAAATACTTGTTTTCCAATTTTTGTATATGGATAAAGTTCTAAAATATACAATACTGTGCCAAAAATTGCGGTAATTGAAAAAGTTACAATAGTTGGCTTCTGTTTTTATAATGTAATTTCAACTGGATTACCTTTAGCCAGCCTAAGTATGTTTTGGCTTCCTTAAACTCAGATTGCTGTGCACGTTCTCCCAAAGAGATGTCCCTGCTGAAGGCTTCCTGGCGTTCTATTTGATTAAGACACTTTTAGGATTGCTCTTCCTTTGGCTTTTACGGATGTGAGAGCAATTAAAAGAAAATTGACTGACTTACCTTCCACCTCATCTTTCTTTGACTTGTTTGCTTCTATTTTCCATTCCATTTATTATTGATAGAGTGCTTATTTTCATAGCTTCTGCATATTTTACAAAACCACATAAACAGCCCTTCCTCCTGGAAGAGGGGAAGGGTGCCAGTTGCCATTAAACCAGTGGTCACTCATTTCCCAGCCAGTTATGCATCCCCTCATGTCCTTTGGGACTTGGTCCGAGAGGGAGCCAGGAGTAGTGTGACGGGGAGGAATCAGAGGAACAGAAGGAGGTGACACAGGAGAGGGAAAAGCTGCCAGCCAAGCCTGGGCATGGAAGGGGATTGGGTGGGAGAGGGGTATCTCCTTTAGTCATTCAAGCAGAGCACCCCAAAAACCCTGACAGTGGTGCCATGTTCAAGGTGACAACTCTCCCTTGGTTAGCTGTGGGGGATTAACTCCAATCTCCTGGGAACTCTCAATTTGCAAGGTTATTTTTTGTTTGTTTTTTAGCAGAAGAAGGGCCTGGCAACAGGCCTTCCTTTGACATAGGAGAACTGGAAACGTTTCTTTTTTCCTCTAAGTGGTAAGGAACAAAAGGGAACAACATCATTAACTATACACTACCTAGACATGCCCAAACCATGTATGTTTGTGAATTTTCAGTAATGCCTGTTGCCCTCCCCACTCCCCACTCACCCCATTGCTGTCTTCCAAACACATAATGGGGCCCGAAACGCTTGAAAGACAAAGCTGCATTAGTGTATGTTGACCCTGGCCCTTGACGCCTCCACAGAGTTCTCTGAAGTAAACATGTGAGCTGAGAAGCTCTTTTCCATGGGCTATAAATCTCTGTAAGTGCTGCTGGTTCTAGTCTCCGGTCTCTGCTGGAAGCCACAGCTGCGGGGGGAGACACTTCCCAACTTTCACTGCTTGGGAAGGGTCAGAGATCCCCCCTGGAGCTGCCTCTGTCCTGTGACCCTGACAAATGCCAAAGGCACTTTCTCTAGGCAGCAACCTGCCTCCGACTTTCTCACCAATACCTGGAGACTTCCTTCCTCAGGCTGACCGCCAAGTGGCCCGCTGGACCCGCCTGGCTGCCAAGTGGGAGCAAGCACAGGATGTTATTTCTGTTCTTAGAAGACCAGGTTCACACAACACAGCCAGGAGTGTGGGAAGGGAGAGGAAGGGCCTCCTTTCTGGCATCCAGTGCTGTCCCCAGTGGGAGTACTGTTTTCCTAGTGGGAGTGAATGGGTTGGTCTGAGGCCCTGGGCTCCTACCCAGTCCTGTAAAGGAGAGAAAGCAGCCCTAGGGCATTTGCCAAACCTCAGGAAAGTGCTCGCTTAGTCCACAGGGAAGTGCTGAGGCTCAGCTTGCCTCGGGCCAGATCCACCCAAATACCTCAAGGCAAGCAAATCCCCAACAATCTTAAAATACAAATCCATAAATAAAGTTCTATTGGCAGCCTGCTCCATTAAAAATAAAAATCCTTTGGGAATGACTTTTCAAGGCAAATGTTGGAAAAGGAGCTTCTAAAGGAACGGAGCAGAGGGGAGAATCAGGCAGTGTCCAGCTCTAGACCTGGCTGCAGGCTTGACTCCGTGCATCTCGGATTTGCGCTGCCCCGTTTGAGGTCTTCTGGAAGCGGGAAGCAAGCTGGAAGGGTGCTGGGCTTGGGAGTCAAAGGTGGATTGTGGGAAAGTCAGTTTACTTTATTTTTTTCAACTTTTATTTTAGATTCAGGGGGTGCATGTACAGGCTGTTACAAAAGTATATTGCTTGATGCTGAGATGTGAAGTACATTTGAATCCCTCACCCAGGCAGTGAGCGTAATAACAGATAGGTAGTTTTTCCACCCTTGACACCCTCCTTCTCTTCCCTCTAGGAGTCCCCAGTGTCTATTGTTGCCATCTTTATATGCAAGTGTACCCAATGTTTAGCTCCCACTTATAAGTGAGAACATGTGGTATTTGGTTTTCTATGTCTGCATTAATTCGCTCAGGTTAATGGCCTCCAGCTGTATCCATGTTACTGCAAAGGACATGATTTTATTCTTTTTATGGCTGTGTACTATTCCATGGTACTATTCCACAATTTCTTTATGCAATCCAACACTGATGGGCACTTGCTATTTGTCTTTGCTATTGTGAATAGTGCTGCAATTAACATATGGATGCGTGTGTCTTTTTAGTAGAACAATTTATTGGGAAAGTCAGTTTAATCTTTTGTTCAACAAGCATGTATTGAGCACTTCTGTATGCTGTCATAAAGAAGGAATATAAAAATAAAGATAATAGGATCCCTGCCCCATGTGGCTCACATTCTAGGGGGTAGAAGATAAATAGGTAAACAAATGAGACACTTTGGAGAGCAAGGAGTCTCATGGAGAGCTTAAAGAGAGTAGGCCCCATGGCAGACAGCCAATCTGAGCAAGGAAACTCAAAGCATATACCTGGGCGTTAAGAGGGAGTCAGCCACAGGAAAAAGGAATGACACATTCAAACACTTGAGTTGAAAACCAAGGGCTCAATAGATGACGACACCATCTCCTCACCTGTACAGGATATCACTGAGGCTCTAGTAAAGAGTGAACGTATACTGTGTGCTGCCTTGCCAGTGTCTAAGAATTTGGTCAATGGCACAGCTCCCATTCCACGGCTAAATTCTGATGGCCCTTGATTTCCACAACAAGAACTCATACAATGGTCCAATTCCCTCTTTGAGCTGCTCCTAGCCAAGTCTTCCAGTTCTCTGTTTTTCCCACCTTATTGTCTTAAGAGACTACACATGTGCCTGCCAATAGCTTCTGTACCTGATATTGTTCTCTTGAGCTCCCTTGAACCCAAAGCATAAAGAGAAAGATGTGTGTGCACATGTACCTGACCACACATACTTCTCTGTGTATTAGCCCAGGTTTAATTTATGTCACGTGCATATACCAATGTGCAGAATATCTTTGGGATTCTCTCCTATAAAAACCCATGGAATTACTTACTTTGGTCTGGGCTCCTTTTTTGCAGCAGATTACCACCTAAGAGATCCAGACTGCATGTTGGTCATGCCTGCATTTAAGGATTTCCAGAGATGGCGTCCCCAGCTCTCTTGGTTGCTGCCCTTCTAGGACCAATTCACCTTCTAGGCAAGATGCTCTTCCCTCCATTGGAGCCCCCTTTCTCCGCAACTCATTTGCTTATCCCCATTTCTGGTCCTCCCTGGAGACAGAGAGCAAATGGACAGCTCCTCTTCATAAGAGTCCTTGGTGGAATCCATGAGTAGGTTGCCCCTGAGATGCTTTTTTCCAAACTAAACAACTCTACTCACCTTTGTCTTCCCTCAGGGGACTCTAAGGAGCAGCATAGCCAAGCAGAAAGGCACAGCAGGAAGAGGCCCCTGCAGCAATCAGAGATGGCGGCAAACGGGGCAACCCCCACCAACCAGCAGCTCCAGGCTTCACAGCCCCACACTGGGCCGTCTCCTCACACAGGCTCGGCCTCTGAAACCGGCAACATCCAGAACAGCAGTAGCATTTGTCCAGCTTTGCCTCTGGGTCAGGCACTTTCAAGTCATTCTCACAACAGCACTGTGCAATAGACATCATGATTCCCATTTTGCAGATGAGGGAACTGAAGTTGGATAGGGAAGATGACTTTCCCAGGGCACCTGGTACAGCTGACATTTGAACTCACATCTGATTCTAAAGTCAGTTCCACAGCTGAACAATTTAAAACAATGGCTGGCCATTTGCTATTTGGAAAGAGTCTTTTCCTTCGAGGTTCTGTATGTTGAGCAACTTTTGATAAGGAAGAAGATGTCAATTCTAGAAGCTTAAATATAGAGGGAAAGAACTTCAGAATAAGGATAATAGATGCCATTCATGGAGGATCTTGCTGGGATCAACAACTTTGTCTGCATTATCTCATTAAATACTCATGATATCCCTACAAGGCAGACATTGCTATCCCCATTTTAAAGATTAAGAAATCAAGGCTTCTAGTAGTTAAGTAACTTGCCAAGTTCAAGAGTTTCCATTCCTACTCTGGAGGGTCTGCCTCCAAAACTCTCAGTCACTACTCTTAATGCATGAAAAGTCATTTCAGATGGAAATATATCACTTGAGTTACATTTTGTCATCATAGTCCAAATGACACATACCTAGTCTGTAAAGATTTGCTCATCATGCATTAGCTTTTAATGCCACATGTACAAAAAGAAAAATTAGCATGAACAGACAGCACTCGCTACGAATAAAAGGATCATGAGTCACCATATTTCTCAACCTCTGATACTCCCTGAATGATAAAATACAAGTCTTGTAGTGAACCTAGGAAGCTTGTCATTTTACTTTGTCATGATAGACTACAGCAAAAATGTGCCAGACCAGGGAGCAGATCTGACGGGAGTCCCGGCTTTGACACTGACTAACCGTGTGAACACAGGTAAGTTGTATCACTTTGCTAAACACTGGTTTCTTCTTGGATAAGACTAATGTAGTAACATTACATCATGCTGTTAAATGTGTCATATTATTGCTTAATAATAATAATTTCTGTTTTGGTAGAAATGCCCACTGCTTTCCTCTTCCTAGGAGATAAGTCAGAGATTACTATGAAGATCAGGTGATGTCATATATGTGAAAACATCTTATAAGCTCTTATAAGAGGCATGATTATGAGGATGGTGATGAAACTGTTGTAGCTATTGTCTCACCATTGTCACTCCAAGCCAACTGCCCTGAGAAGCTGTGAAATAGAGGTCCCAGCAGGGGACAGAGAGCGGCTATCTCAAAGAAGAGAGCCTGAGATGGGACTTGCGGACTGCAATTCTAAACCTATTTCCCTTTGAAGTTAAGTGCATGTTCTTTTCAGGTAGACATTGCATGAACATTTAGGATGGTTTCTAATGCATCTACCCTAGGTCAAAATCAGGTAATAATAAAAAAATGTATTCCGTTGTGGCTTGGCCCCATTTCTGTGTTTCCTGTTTCCTCCCCCTTCCTCCCCCACACTTGCACACTTGCCTTCCACATGTTGGTCCATCTGTTCTAGGTAGGATGAGCCTGCTAGTCTGGGAGCATGTTTTTTTCAGCTTTCTGGCACATGCGCATGGAACCATCAGAGAACAGAGAAATAACCAGGCCCAGATCATATTGCAAGAATTACAAGTGACACTGCAGTCCATGAACTCACCTAAGGTGTGTGACGTTCTGCTTCTCACACTGAGCATGGATGGAGGGCTGGGTGCTGGGCGTGTGCACGTCTGCTATGGGAGCATTCACAGCCCCCAAGGCCAGAGAGACCTGGGTTACAATCCTGACCCTCTGCAAATTAGCTTTGGGATGTAGCTACCTGATTCCCTTGGCTTCTGTTTCCTTCTCTTTGTGTGATGAAACCTGGCTTTTCCAATCGCTCAGAGAATTGAGTGAGAACAAATACAAAGTGCCTGGCAGTAGTTGTTCTGAATAGGTACTTCCCTCCTCTGATTCCTCTACATGAAGCTGCCCTTGGTAGAAATGCACACTGCTTTCCTCTTCTGAGGAGGTAAGTCATGTATGGTCTTCATTCACTACATGTCTTCGACGTACCTGCCACTATAAGAACACGAACAGATTGGGTCATCATACAATGCAGATATGTATCAAAACATCAGTTTGTACCCCATTAATATGTACAATTACAATGTGTGCATTACGTAGATATGTATATAAAGATAGCTGAAAAATACTAGGTTACAAATTTATTTTGGTTCTTTGCATCATTTGACTGTGACTAATATCGCTGGCATGTGGCACATTACAATTGCTGAATGAACAAAACAAAATGGTTGTAACCTGTAGAGAAGAAGCATTTCCATAAAGGGACTAAATGTATACTTGACTCTCTGGATGGGGAAAGAGGTGCCTGGAAGGAGGCTGACCAAAGTGCCATCTCTGTATAAGATGTCGTTTACTGCACTTGTTTGAATTTTTTTTTTTTTTTTTTTTTTTTTTTGAGACAGAGTCTCTCACTGTCGCCCAGGCTGGAGTGCAGTGGCGCGATCTCAGTTCACTGCAACCTCCGCCTCCCTGGTTCATGCCATTCTGCTGCCTCAGCCTCCTGAGTAGCTGGGACTGCAGGTGCCTGCCACCACGCCTGGCTAATTTTTTGCATTTTTAGTAGAGATTGCGTTTCACCGTGTTAGCCAGGATGGTCTCAATCTCCTGACAAAGTGCTGGGATTACAGGTGTGAGCCATCGTGCCCAGCCACTTGTTTGAACTTTTAAGAATAAACTTAAATAATTGTTAACAATAACAAAGGAATGAGTGGTAGAGACTGAACGTGGGCATTTGCAGAGACCTGCATGGCAGGCATTGGTTTTGCGGTTGATCTGAAAGTGATTTTTCTACCTTCCCCATAAGTCTCCTGTATGACGAATGTGGAGAAACGCACCTTATCATCAGGGCTTGGCAGACACAGAAGGACAACTCTCAGAGGGTGTGTGAGCCTGCTGGGGAGCAGGGTGGTTAGAGGTCGAACGTCGCATCATTCATGCCAATGAAACAATACTGTGCTGCCACCACATGAAACAAGATGAAAGGGTGGATTGCCATCCTCCCAGTTCTACAGCGTCGTCAAGGACTTGGCAGAAGGTGTGAATCAGATCATTATTATCCTCTTTTCCCCTTTAATTTATCCTTATTGATGTTATAAGACAAAGTTGTTGGCAGGACAGTTTCTTATTTCATTTTTGATTTTATTTTTTTAAGGAGGATTTTTGCCTTAATCCCTCATAAGTATTCCAACCCTTTCTTCCTCCCTGCCTGCCCCATCCCTGCAGGAATGAATTCAGTTCCAAGCACTAGTACCAGCCAATTCCAGGTCATGGGCAGCCTTCCCTCTTTGGATCTTTGATGGGGGGACTGCAGTAAGGTAACCTGGTGTAGTTTCACTTTTTTTTCCTCCTTGATGATTTTCCAACACAAGGTTCTCTGCCCACCTTGGCTTTATTTTGCCGTGTAGCGCCTCACAGGAGCTCAGGTCCTGCACTCAGGCCTCCTCCTTGGGGAAGCACAGAGCTAGGAAGTAGGTAGGAAAGGGAGGAGTTTTTCCTCTGATTGATCACCAGTTTTTTCTTTCTTCTCTTTTTCTTTTTAAGACTAAGCAACAGCCATGCTATGTAAAATATGGGCAATTCTATAAGCCACAGCCATGATATATGAAATTTGGACAGTTTTATAAGCTGCTACGCTACTCTCCTTGACTTCTTGGGACTTTGCAACCAGTTGCAAAGGAAGGACTATCCTCTCCCACGTGGCAGAAGAAGAACATTCTCATGAAAGTACAGAGATCACTCAATCTTTTTCTCTAATAAGATCATTTTTTCTTATTTCTGTGACAGCTAAATTATCCTTTTGACTAAATGAAGCAAAGCATCAATATGTTTCATTGATTATAATTTAAATCTGTCTAAAGACTAGTTGGAAGAAGAGGCAATCTTTTACAGTCCTTAAACTTCAGCAGAAGTCACAGAATTCAACTATTTAAAGTTTACTTGTTCAAGTATTTTTCAAATAATTATTTTAAAATTTCAGAAAGAAAAAGGTATGTCATTTTATGGAATCTACTTTTTAGGGCATATATGACATAGTGGGTCAAATACTCCTTGGAGGCCATACTGTTAAGTTGGATGCTTTTCTGTTATTTCTTGGGCAAATTACTTGACCTCACTATGACTCAGTTTCTTAACCTGTAAAATGAGACGAAATGAGATAATAATATTACCTATCTCACAGGTTATTGTCAAAATCAAATGTAAAGCATGTTAAAACTCTGCCTGGTACATAGTAAATGGTAAGTGCTCTATAAGTGTTCGTGATTATTGTTGTCATAATTACGGAAGCTAACTAAGAGAAAAACTATCTCTAATAAAAAAGTTCAGTGAACTTTTTTGGGTCACCTGGGAAGACCTTTTATGACATACTACTAAAAAGAAGTTAGTTACGAGATACTTGGCTTTTGGTATCCCAAAAGCTCCCGATGAAGGACAAGAGAAGAAGAAAGAAGTGTAAGTGTAGCGATGCTGTTTAAGACTTTTCCAGTTAGGAAGAAGACAAGGGGACCCAGGAGTCTAGGGCCGTAGAGGCCTAGAGTTTCATGGAAAATGACAGTGGTGAGGTTATGATTTCAGGGAAGTGCACCCAGGACTTTAAAACCAACACGCAGATCAAATGTGAGCACTGTATCCTGGCAATAAAAGCAAAGGCTCTTTACTTGAAAAAGCCAAAAAGCAAGTGATTTGGGCCTAACATCTGCAAGACTAGGTAGGAGTTCTCCAAACTTGCTATCTGGCTCTCTTATTGTTCAAATTCTTCATATTGTTGCTGATTTTCTGTGTACTCATTAAATCAATTATTGAAAGAGGGGCAATAAAGTTTCAACCATAATTCTGAATTTGTCTATTTCTTTTGGTAATTCTCTGAGTTTTTGCTTTATGTGTTATATATTTGGGTAGTTTGAAGTTATGTTTTTAGGTGTGTATGTTTTTAGGACTGCTATGCAATGTTGGAGATGTTCCTCTTTATCTTATGAAATGACTTCTTTATCCTTGGTGTTATTCTTGACCATGAAATCTACTTTGATAATAATAATATAGACACTCCAGTTTTCTTTTGGTTAATGAGAACAAGGTATATATTGTTCCATTTATTTGCATTTAATGTATTTGTGTCTTTATATGTATTTATGGAGTACTTGCTCCATCTAAAACATTATTCTTGGGCTGGGGACAATAATTGTAAAGTGGGGAATGACATGGAAAAATTTTCACTTTAGAATGATTATTCCAGCAGCAGATCAGGGAGGGGAATGGGAAGGGACAATATTAGGAGGATTAGGACCCACTGGAGACTGGTATAATAATTCAGGCTGGAAATCACTGTGGCCTGAACTAAACTACTCACAGTGGGAGAGAAAGAAATTGATGGGTTATATTTAGGGTAGAATCATCATAATTCTGTGACTGAGTGGAAGTGGGAGGTAAAGGAACAAGGCATCAGAGTTGAAGATAGTGATGCCTTTACTGAGATACGGGACATTAGAGAGAGAACTGTTCAGTCTGAGACAGCTAATGGGACATCTAAGCAGAAACTGCAAGTACATGGTTAATAGACAGTTTTGAAATCAGCAGAGAAGATTGAGCTAGAGACTTGGGAGACCTTCATTCAAATATAGTAACTGAACAAGTAGCAGTGACTAAAACCATCCAGGGAGAATGTGCTGTCTAATCAGTGAGGGGAAGAGGAGATGAAAAGAGATGGGATGAGGAAGGAAGAGGACTTAGGTCAGAAATAGAAATGATAAGTGACAAAATTACATTTATAGATATAATGCAAAATGAGATAGAAAGAAGTTCAGATTTTATATTAGTAACAATTAATACCAAGTAAAAACTTAGATAAGTTGATATAGTTTCTCTAAAACCAACTTTACTAGTACCTCTTATATTCACATATTGTCATTGATCATTAGAGTTTTGTTTGTTTTGTGTGGATATTTAATAAGGTGAGACTTGAGACATTACCCATGGCAGGGTAGATCAATGGTATATACCTGAGATATGTGTCTTGATTGGCTCTATGACTCAGGCTCAAGATGCACCCACTGGCAGCCACACGTATCCCAGGAAGACTCGTTAGGCTCAAGAAACATGCTTTGAAGAATCCACCTTATCACAGCAGCCTCTCATCTTCCCCGCCCGCCTCTTCCTCTCAACACAGCCACTCTTGATTCTCGGAGTCTTTAAATGCTGATCCTTCTTGACCAGCACCCGGCATGTGTAGACATGCTTGGAAAGCTTACTAGCCATCAGGTTCATCCAGAATACAGGAGGTTTGTAAGAAAGTGACACACTGAGACTGAAATGATAGCTGGATCTTGGATATAAAAAGTTGCAAACAAAACATTGTAATCATGAGAGGGACATGTCTTCAGGCTTGGAAAGATCACTTAGCTAGCAGAGTGAAGGATGAATTGGTGAGAATTGAGATGGAGGGATGGAGACTGGTCAGAAAGATTTTTAACAACCTGATATAAAATAATAAGCCTGTATTATTACTTTATTTGTACCTCTACAGGGCAGTAAAGATGGGATTATGGATTCCAGTCATATTCAGGAAGTAGAATAACAGAACTGGTGCCTGATTGGCTTGCATGATAAAGACAACAGAATAGTGGAAGATGACTCCTTAATTTTCTACTTGGGCCGTTCACTTAATATTAATGCCGTAAAATACGGAATAATAAAAATTTCCAGTATTCTTACCTACTCTTAGAAAAGACTTTTCTCTACTGTATGAACTTGTTTTACTCCTATCTTCTATGGAAGTCACCACTGCCATAGGCATGTTCCACAGCTGCAGCCCAGCCAAGGCTGCACAACTCGCTTTCCATCTCTGGAAACCCGTAACAATGGGCCCTAAAATTCCTGAATTTTAGAGGATTTAGGCATCCTTTACTGGAGGCAATGAGGCCAATACAATGGGAAGCCAACAGACTGTTTTCTAGACTATATAATTCTCAGAAAAAAAAAAAGTTTGATAAGTTCATGCTATAGTGAGATGCTACTTGACTGACAACCCTATTTATTTTCCTCTGGATGAGTTTGGTCTGAGTAACAAAAGATTATTACAAATTTCGTGTTTCACTGCCTTTCCTTGTCTAGGGCAATATTCGGATATATATATCAAAATTGAATCTGTCTTTCTCATCTCTATCAGTAGGAAGATGTGGACAAGCATGTTGTAGAATGTGTAGTCATCTCAAAGTTAGCTTTTCAGTTCACACACAATATGCAATCTCTCTCACCTCATTTCTCTTGTCCTATACACAATTATTTTCTTTGAACAACCTTAAAAGTCAGGAGGAGCAGGTTATTACTATTATCCCTATTTACAGATTAAAGACTGAGGCCCAATGTGAAATAAGAAATAGGAATAGATCGGGGGTTGGAGCAGAAAAATGTGGTGTTGGACACATCAAGTTTGAAGTGCCTTTCCTGATGAAGACACCAAATAGGCGACTAAACATATGGATATGAAACTCAAGATATAGACTGGCATTGAAGATACAGATTTGGGAGTTATCAGCTTTTCAGAGTGAAGCAGAAAGATAGGAACGTGCAAGGGTGAAATGAAGCAATTCACTACACTTGTGTTTTCATATAAAGTAGAGGTAGGAAACTTATGGCCTATAGACAAAATTCATCACACAGACATACTTTTAAAAGGAGTGATATTGGAATCGTGTTTTAAAAACTGAGAAACATCACATAGAAACCCAATTTTCAGCATTTGTTTTGAAAGCAGAAGCTCTGGCATAGGTCATGTTCTCCCATCTCAATATTATGAAGGAGTTGAGTCACTTTTGTCACCTTTAGACAGAACATTCTCTTTTGTTTTGCCACAGTCCCAATCACTCTTTATTGTATTACTGGCCTGCATCACTACTTTGTCTTTCTGTCCTGCAAATTTTTGAGTTTGTGACCATCATTCACAGTCCCATTTGATCAGATTGGTCCAATTCTGGCAGTTTAAGTTCTTTCTTAAGGTACATCCCCAAACTTAGCAGCTCCATAAACCTTCTTCAGCAATCTGAGCCCTGAGAAATGACTCCAATCATTTAGCCTCCTCATGTGGTACTTGGAAGCACTGTCTTAGGATGTTGATGATCTTCTTTGGATAGCCAATTTCCCTACCTAGTCTCAAAGCCATTTGCAAGTGGCATACAGTGACTGCATTTCAGCGTGTCCAGCATTAGCATAGAGCTCTGCATAGAACTGATATTCAAAAAGTGCTGTGTGGCAAATAATTGAACAAGTGCCTGCAATTCAGTTTATAAAGCTCCTTACACTCATTTTCTCCTCAAAGAGTCCAAGGTGACCCAGCTCCTAATAAGAGAGCCAATACTCCAGCCAGGTTTTTAGAGTTATTTGGGGTCCTGACAGCTCTCAGCCTCACTTCCCCTAGAAGTGCGATAGTCATTTGTGAGCCATGACAGAGTTGAAGGTAGGACATTTGTGAGCCATGACAGAGTTGAAGGTAGGACAGTCTGACTATCAGGTGTCAGGGTAACATCAGGAATAAACTTACTGGAGGTGGCAGAGATCTCTCCTGATTCTCCTGAAAAAGGCAACAATTCAATTCAATACCTATTACTGGGGGTCAAACACATTCTGGAGACTATGCTAGACCCTATAGTTATACCAACAAAGAAAAGAGAGCAGAGGCAGCTCTGACTACAGGGAGCTTCAGGGTGGGAAAGAGGCCCGGAGAGCTAATAATAGCATCAGGAATATTAGAATTATTATACGCAAACTATGTCTACCATGTAGTAATTGCATCTTGAGTACAATAAAAGTCAAGCTCTAACATGTATGTTTGAAATGGAAAAACATACTCAAAGGCTTTTCAGGTCTAAAAAGTAGAACTTCTGGAAAATTTTCCATAAATTTTAAATGTAATGGATATGTATAACAATATATTAAACCCAGATGAAGAGACAGTTGGTATACTGAAAGACAAAATAAATTAACCAGAATGAAGCACAAAAACATAAGAGATTTATAACATGAGAAGCTAAGAGATGTAGAGTATAGACCAAGAAGGTCTATCATGCATAGAGTCAAAGTTTCAGAAAAAGAGGAGAGAGACATTGAGGCAAAGGCAATATTTATAAAAGTAATGCCTGAGGATGTTCTAGAACTGATTAAAGACGCCAGTCCACAGATTGAAGTAGACTAACTAAATAATAATAAATCCAGTTTTAGACCCATTTTGTTGAACTTGCAGAACCCCAAAATATAGAAGATCTTAAAAGCAGCCCAAAAAACCCACGTCCAAAACTATTGTCTTCAAAGGGGTGATAGACTAATACTTGATTTATCAATGACTTAACAGTTGCAATGAAAGCCAGAAGGCAATAGAAATCATGTCTTCAATTAGCTGTAAGAAAATAATGTGCATCTTATAATTCTATACAGAGAATATACTGTTCAATGGGGAAAGAACTCCCTATTCAATAAATGGTGCTGGGATACCTGGCTAGCCATACACAGAAGAAGGAAACTGGATCCGTATCTTTCACTATATACAAACATTAACTCAAGATGGATTAAAGATTTAAATGTAAGACATCAAACTATAAGGATCTTGAAAAAAAAAAAAGCTAGAAAACACCATTCTGGACATTGGCCTTGCTAAAGAATTTATGACTACGTTCTTGAAAGTAATTGTAATGAAAACAAAAATTGACAAGTAGAGCCTAATTAAACTGCAAAGTTTCTGCACAGCAAAAGAAACTATCAACAGAGCAAACAGCCTACAAAATGGGAGAAAATATTCACAAACTATGCATCTGATAAAGGTCTAGTATTCAGAATCTATAAGAAACTTAAATCACTAAACAAGCAAAAAACAACTCTATTAAAAAGTTGGCAAAGGACATGAACAGGTATTCTTCAAAAGAAGACATACAAGTGGCCAAAAAACATGAAAAAATGCTCAATATCACTAATCATTTGAAAAGTGCAAATTAAAACTGCAATGACATACAATCTTACACCAGTCAGAATGGCCACTGGTAAAAAGTCAAGGCTGGGCATGGTAGATCACACCTGTAATCCCAGCACTCTGGGAGGCTGAGGCAGGCAGACGACTTGAGGTCAGGAGTGTGAGACCAGCCTGGCCAACATGGCAAAACCCCGTCTCTACTAAAAATACAAAATTAACCGGGCATGGTGGTGCATGCTTGTAATCCCAGCTACTCAGGAGGCTGAGGCAGGAGAATCACTTGAACCGGGAGGTGGAGGTTGCAGTGAGCCGAGATGGCGTCACTGCACTCCAGCCTGGGAAATAGAGCGAGACTCTATCTCAAAAAAAAAAAATCAAAAAACAACAGACGTTGGTGAGTCTGTGGAAAAAAAGGGAACGAGTATTCACTCCTGGTGGGAATGTAGATTCGTTCAGTCACTGTGGAAAGCAGTTTGGAGATTTCTCAAAGAACTTAAAACAGAACTACCATTTGACCCTGCAATCCTACTACTGGGTTTATACCCAAAGAAAAGTAACTCATTCTACCAGAAAGAATGCATGCATTCGTATGTTCATGCCAGCGCCATTCACAATAGCAAAGACACTGAATCAACCCATATGCTCATCTGCAGTGGATTCGATAAAAAAAAAAAAAAATGAAACATATACATCACAGAATGCTATGCAGCTGTAAAAAGAATGGCATCATGTTCTTTGCAGCAACATGGGTGCAGCTAGGGGCCATTATCCTAAGTGAATTAATTGAGAAACAGAAAACCAAATACTGTGTGTTCTCACTTATAAGTGGGAGCTAAATATTGGGTCTCATGGACATAAAGATGGCAACCATAGACACTGGGGGCTAACAGAGGGGAAAGGCAGGGACGGAGGCAATGGTTGAAAAACTAACTGTTGGGTACTATGCTCACTATCTGGGTGACAGAATAATTCATATCCCAAACCTCAGCATGACACAGTATACCCATGTAACAAACCTGCATATGTACCCCTTGAATCTAAAATGAAAATTGAAATTGTTTTTAAAATTATCAAAAATGAGGGCAAGATACAGATAAACTAAAAGTTTTCCACCAATAGACATTTACTAAATAAAATTCTAAAAGATGTATACCAGCTAGAAAACTTGAAATATAAGAAGGAATGATAAGCAAAGAAAATTATAAATACAGGTGTAACCAAAAAGGAATGAGGCGGGGACAAGAGGGGCAGGAAAATATTCACTGAGGAACCAATGGTGGCTCTTAGAACAGGTAGGTGGTAGAGTCTTCTCATCTGGTAACAAGTCAGGAGGGAAGTGGTTTATAGGTGGCAGTTGGTAAACTGGCCTAGGCACATCCCAAGGAAGATAGCCAATCAATTGAGAAGAAAGTTACTTTTCAAGCCACGATGTGTTTTGTTTTGTTTGCTTGTTTTAGGTAGCTCTCTGCATTGTTTTTCAAGAAGTATTCTGTCATACTTCATAGACTTTAGCCATTTTGCTTTAGGAGAGGTGGGCCAACGCACCTGGGTGTGGGTTGTGAGAGGAGAAGTTGGCTGAATTATCTGCAGAATTGGCTTAGTACTCCTCTTCATTTTACAAGTAAAAAATCATTTCTTTTGTCAGATCCTGTTCTTTAGGATGCCATGGCTCATAGCCTGCAGCTGGCGGCCTCTGACAAAGAAAAGAAGGAAGCTCATGACCAGTCTTGTATCGCCAGCAAGGAGGGCATGAAGAAAGTGTCATGGAGCACTTGCCTTTGTGTTGCAATGGTTGTTGTTGGCAACATCCCAGTGCTGTACCCACATTTCATCTGTTTCAGCTCGTATTGGGAGATCAGAGAAGAGCTACAAGGAAGGTAAAGGATTTGCATCTGTTAACAAACCTTGGGCTTGTCCTTGGATTGGTTTCCAGCTACGCTTCTCCAGCTGAGGTTGAGTCATCGGAAGACACTCAGTTCTGACCCAGTGGCTCCTCAAGGAATGGCACCAGCACTGAGAGCGGATGGGTTTTTCTCTTGCCAGACTTTTGTGATGGCTTTGTTTTGAGTAACACAATCTCCAACTGATGGATCTCTTAAGTCTATTAATACAAAAAGTACCTCCTTGTAAATGTTTTTCAGTGACGGGAAAGATAATAATGAACCCAAGAAGCATAGAAAGAGAGTGTTGGCAAGAGGAAAGGGAATGGCTGCAGGAGAACAGAGGTGAGTAGCCTTTAAGAGAAGCTTAGATTTAATGAATTAGGAGTGCCAGAGGGGAACAGTTTGAGAGTGAAGGAAGTCATTTTGTTTGGGAGCATGGAAGAAGAAAGAACAAGCTTGGTGAGGGGTTGTTTGAAGTTAAAGAAGTTAGTTCCTTTCAAACTGGATATCTGCCAAGAGTCCTACAGAAGATTTTCTCAAGTCTGAAGGAGGCAATTTCCCACTTTCTGTTTAGAAGAGAAGAGTTCTTTGCTTAGTAGCTGCTATACTTGTAAATTAATTTAATCTCTGCCTCTTCGTACCAACTGCCTGATCTCACATACTGGGGCTGCCATACTCTTCCAAAAGTTCTTTCATATTTTTGCTCTAACCATGAAATCTACTCAGAGAATCAAATTTGTTCCAAGGAGTTTTCTTAAAACACACCAAAGGAAAATGTTTATGTAAGAGAAAGCAATGAGATGGATTGACGTTTGTATTAATATTTTTTTGTATAGTTTATTTTAGAAGCAAAAGCATTCTTTGGTACATTGAAGAAAAATGGTGGGTGGGATAAGATTGGCCTTTCTCTGAATGCCTGGTCTATGGTATTTGAGCTAACAAATTTACCCTGAAGCCAAACTTCTCTGAATTTCTGAGACTCTGTATGAGCTCGTCTATTAGGACAATAACATAAGAAATAATATAATGACAATGAGCCCATATTTATTTGGCTTTCCTCCAATAAAACTACATTCAATTTGAAGAAAAAGATTGTAAAAGAAAAGGGAGGTGGCTGAGTTGGCAGCACACCAAGATGCATAGCCAGGATGTGTTGAAACCGAGGTTAAGTCACAAAGAACAGTAGAAAGAACCATGAACTGAATTTTAAACCAAGAGCAAATCATTCTCTAATTGGGTTCTTTCGGGTCAAAGTTAGATATTATTCTGCCTGCTTACCTTGTGATTAGGTCAAATGACCTAATAAGTTCTCCATGAAAAGGATGAGGCTCTAAGTTTGAGTTTCCTTGGTTACATCTTCCCCCTTGCTCTCCCTGCTCCCACTGCTCCAGCCACACTGACCACTCTGGACATCATTAAATATGGGAAGCAGAAATCCACGCCCATAGTCTTAAGTCATTTTGAAGTCCATGAATGAGTTAGGAGTGAGCTTTGAGTCCTCAGATCTCAGACACTCCAACTTAGAGGCTGTGGGGTGCATCAATCCTACAGAGTTGCCTAAACCACTGTGAGCTCCCAGCCTTCCTCCATCTTCCTTCTCAGCTGGACAGGGCTCTCCCACAAGAGCCCACAGCCCACAGCTGCTATTGGCAATGCAGAGATGATGACTGCTGTACACCAGTGATGTCTTTGCTGTCTTCATCGGCATGTGATATGTTCCCAGACTTCTGGCTTAGCTTTGGCTATTATTATTGGCTTCTCACTCTGCTGCTGAATTGCTAATTTAAAACCAAACCAAATTGGACAAGCTCTTATACATTCTTTTCTGCTGATTACACAAAACAGGAAACAGAATTAATATTTCAAGTCCCATCTATTTTTACATATATAAATATTTGCTTTCAGTTCTTATCAAGTTATAGGCACTGTACTGAGCAGACTGTGCTACACACTCTATGCTCCTATCTAGACTATTGCTTATGTCTTAATTCAACCAATATTTATTGAACACGTTCTGTGTGCCACATACTATTTTAGGTATTAGGGATATATCAACGAACAACAAAAGAAGCCAACAGACTAAGTTTTTGCCCTCAAAAAGCTTATGTTAGAGAAAAATAAGACAGCAATAAACAAGTGCATATATGTCAGGTGATCAAATGTTCATCAACAGATGAACAGATAAAGCAAATGTGATGTACATACATATCACATTTGAGTGTGATATATATAAATATCACATTTGAGTGTGATATATACATCACATTTGAGTGTGATATACATATCATATTTGAGTGTGATATACATACACATCACATTTGAGTGCGATTATATATATCACATTTGAGTGTGATATGTATACACACACACTACAGACACACACACACGAATGGAGTACTATTTAGCCATAAAAAAGTAAGAAATCCTGCCATTTGCAGCAACATGGATGAGCCCAGAAGACATTATATTAAGCAAAATAAGTCAGGTATGGAAAAATAAATGCATGTTCTCACTCACATGTGGGAGAAAAAGTAAGCTCATAGAGGTAGAGAGTAGAATTGAGGTCATTTGAGGCTGGAAAGGGTAGGAGGGAGGGAGGATAGGGAGAGGTTGATTAATGGCTGCAAAATTATGCCTCGGTGGAGGAATTGCTTCTAGCGTTCTGTAGCACTGTAAGGTGAATACGGTTAACAATCATTCAGTGTACATTTTCAAAAAAAGCCAGAGGATTTTGAATGTTCACAACACAAAGAAATGATCAATGTTCAAGGTGGTGAATATGCTAATTACTTGGATCTAAACATTGCACATTGCATGCATGCATCAAAATATCTCTTTGCATCCCATAAATATGTACAATTATTACATGCCAAGTGAAAATAAAAGGAAAAAATATGTCAGGTGGCAATACATGATAAGGAAAATAGTGGGTAAAGAGAGTGGAGAGTAATGGGAGTTTAGGGGAAGACTCTCTGGGAGAATACAGTTGAGAAAAGATAGCTGAGCAGAAACTTGAAAGAGGTGAAGGAACAAGTGTCACAGATATCTGTGGGAAGAGCCTTCCTGGCAGAGCAACAGGAAACAGACACTATGGGCGTGGATTTCTGCTTGCCGTGTTTAATGATGCCCAGAGTGGTCAGTGTGGCTGGAGCAGTGGGAGCAGGGAGAGGAAAGGGGAAGATGTAACTAAACAGACCACTGGGGCCAGCTCTTTAGGGCCCTGCAAGGATGTTGGCCTGACCTGACTTGGTCAGAGTGGAGCTGTGATGTGACTCAGTGTTAGGAGCGTCACTGAGGTTGCCGTGCGGGGAACGGAGCCCAGAGGGGCATTGTGGGGAGCAAATAACCTGCTAGAAGGCATTTGCAATGTCTACTTGTTCCGTACGAATACTCCACAGCATTGTGCTAAGAATTGCAGGGTTGGAATAAGTAGCACGAGGCAGGATGCCTGGCGCTGTCTCCTGCTTTCTTCCACTTGCCTATGGTTATGCTGATACTTCTCTCTGAACCTGTTTTCTCACAAGGAGGCAGAATAACCTACTGATTAAGAATACAGGTGTTTTAGTTTAACTGAGACCCATTTGTCTATTTTTGGTTTTGTTGCCCGTGCTTTTGAGGTCTTAGTTATAAACTCTTTGCCTAAACCAAAGCCTAGAAGCATTTTACTTGGGTTTTCTTCCAGGATTGTTATAGTCTCGGGTCTTATGCTTGTCTTTAATCCATTTTAAGTTGATTTTTGTATATGCTGAGGGACAGGGGTCCAGTTGCATTCTTCTACAAGAGTCATCTAATTTTCCCAGTACCATTTATTTAAAAGAGTGTCCTTTCCCCAATGTTGGCTTTGTCAAACATCAGTTGGCTGAAAACATGTGGCTTTATTTCTGGATTTTCTATTTGGTTCCATTGATCTATGTGTCTACTTTTATACCAGTACCATAATGTTTTGGTCATATAATTTGAAATCAGGTAAGTGATGCTTCCAGCTTTGTGTGTTACTCAGGTGATGGGTTAAAATAGTACATATGTCAGGCTGGGTGCAGTGGCTCACGCCAGTAATCCCAGCACTTTGGAAGTTCGAAGCAGGTGGATTACAAGGTCAGGAGTTCAAGACCAGCCTGGCCAAGATGGTGAAACCCCGTCTCTACTAAAAATACAAAAAATAGCCAGGCATGGTAGTGGGCACCTGTAATCCCAGCTACTCGGGAGGCTGAGGCAGGAGAACGGATTGAACCCAGGAGGCGGGGGTTGCAGTGAGCCAAGATCATGCCACTGCACTCCAGCCTGGGTGACAGGGCAAAACTCCATCTCAATAATAATAATAATAATAATTAATTAAATTTAAAAAATAGTACGTATGCCATAGAGTTGTAAGGGATTAAGGGTAGTCATTCATGTGCAGTGCTTATCAGAATGCCAGGCACACAGAGTTGATTGGAGAATAACAGAAGGTAGAACATGGGAATGTTCTCCGTAAATAGTAGATGTCATGTAAATGTTAGTTGTTAATTCTATAAGATATGCATCAATGTGTGCGAAGTTTGACAGTATGTGCTGTGAGGGGTCCCAGCACAGGTTCATTCTGCAGAGGAAGTTTAGGGGCAGATTTTGCACATATCATGACATTAGGCCAAACATTGCACAGTCATTTCCCATTAGACAATGGGATGTGGGCCAATCACATGGGTGTGAAGGCTGGCCTTGACCTTTCACAGATGGACCTTGCCAGACAGAGCTTGGGTGGGGTGAGTGTGACTGTCTGTGCATAGCCTGCCCCTCCTTTAGAAAGAGAGGGCTTGTTTCCCAGCAGGAGCAGGAGGTGCGTCCTCTATGCGCCCTCTTGCATCTCCCTTGTGTGCTTTTCCCACCCTCGTTGGAGCTGGCATTATGCCAGTGGAATGCCAAAGACCAAGGCCCTGAAAGATTGCATCTTATGACTTAAAAGGCTACGACACTGAGGACATTCTCTTGCCCAATCTTTCTCACACCATGGAGATGCTGAATAAGACGATTGCACAAACATTTTCCAAGTTAAAATTGGATTTGAGGCTTCACGGGACTCATGCGCCAAGTGCAGCCTGTCCTCTTTCTCATCACTTCGCAGTCCCGAGTCATTCTCAGCAATTTAAGTAAACACCTAAATGTCATCCCAAGGAGAATTGCTCAAGAAGTTTTATTAGTTTGGATGAATTCTTCCTTCCTTCCTTTCTCTCTCTTGTTTTTAACTTCTTCAAAATTTAATACACATTCTCTGTCCTGGTTTAGTCTTTCCACTTTCCACTGGGCAATAACAGAGAACAGCTTGCACTGCGCACTTTGAAAAATTGTTCCCAATGAAGCACGAACAGGGAACATCAGGAGTCTGAGGTCCAATGACTGCAGTTGGCTCATCAGACCCGTTGCACAAGTCAGCTACAGTCTCTGGGCCTCGGTTTCCTGATCTGCAAATGGAATCAGAGTTATAGTCTCCGAGCTTCACCCTCAGAGAAAGTGGGTTGTAAAAATTACCCTTCTTCGAGTGTTTGGAGGTTGGGACTGCAGAAATGAATCAATTGTCATCATTTCCTTCAAGAACTTTAGGAGATTTAATGATATCTAATTCAACCTTACTAAATGATTGCAAGGTACAAGAACAATAGTGTTACACAGTAAGAGATCACCAGCTTGATTTATTTATATATAAAACGTATTATTGTAATTATAATACACTAATATTAACATATATATCATTAATATGTTATATACTGTATTACTATATATTAATATATTATATTATGTTACATATTACATAATATGATAGATTAAGACATTAATCTACATGGAATTATGTACCATATATTAACATATATAAAATATATAAATAATATATAATAATACATATACTATGTATACATTAATATAGTGTAATATAATATGTTAATTTATATAATTAACATATATTATTTCATATTTTAATATAATTAGCATACACTATATTTTATATGTTAATAATATATAATTATTATATATATAATATTTTAGAGATAGATCTTGCTCCATCACCCAGATTGGAGTGCAGTGGTGCAAGCATAGCTTACTGTAGCATCAACGTCGTTGGCTCAAGCAATCCTCCTGCTTCAGCCTCCCAAGTAGCTGTGACTCAAGCCACATGTCACCATGGCCAGATCATTGATTTGCATTTTGAAATACAGAAACATGCTCCTGAAGCACAGAACAATAGTGGGCTGCTCCTACAGTGACCCATGTTTCTTCCTGAAACTTGAGCAAAGCTGGGTGGAAATGGTGCAGAATGAATGCTGGAATGTTTCCATTCTTGTTTTCCCTATGATGCTATATATTTAGGGTTCTGTTTTTCTATCAGTTTACTGTTAGTTCTCTACTTGCCTCATGAACCAGCTTTCTTAAGGTTCCCCCATGCTCACGGTTCTAACTCTTCAGAGCTTCATTTAACCAGTTTATTGAGGATTAAATACAACTTGGTCCTGCACAAAGATAAAGAGAAGTTAAATATGGTGTTAAAACATGTATTTGGGATAGATTTATAGACTGCTAGAGCTGGAGGAGGCAGCAGATTAGCAATTTAAACTCAAAGTCACATAAATGGTTAGTGACAGATCTCAGGCTGGATCATGGCATGTGATGTCTAGCCTCCTCCTCTTGCTGTTACCCAGGATGTCATTTGCATGCATCCATTGAAAGTGACATCCAGGTTTTTGGCTATGTTGTGCCCAATCTGACATCCTGAGTGGGGAGCCAGGGTGGAATTGGTCATTTGGTGTTAAGAATTGAGCAGGTGGCGACAGAAGAGCAGGGCACGTTTCAGCATGAGGAGATGGGTAATGGAGGTAGAACCTGAGCCAAACCAAGCTGGGGCTCTGTCAATCAGGAGGCCAAGCTATACAGCTCACACCTGGGGTGAAGGGACATTGACACGGGCACACAAAGTACCCACAAGCAAAGTGCAAACATTTCCCAAAGTACTTCTGGTACAATATGCACCTATCAGAGAGCACGCTCTTCAACTGTGTTACAGAAGGAAACTACGGAAAACTGAAGATGAATGGCATACAGTCTCATCTGCACTCTCCACACAAACTAGGAGATCCTGTTCCTCTTAGTTTCCCCCTCCATTTACTAAGCCACATGCATACACAAGACTCACCCAATCCCATTCCCTTTGGGTAGCTATGACCAACTTACCTTGTCCAATAAATTGCCCTCCTCCTCTGCACTTGGATTTGTAGTTTCTATGTCCTTTTCACATTTTGAACACCTCCATTATACATACTTCCACTATAGAGTTTATCCCTTTGAACTTGCACAATAGTTTTTTTTTTTTTTTAATTTAATGTACGTGTCTTCCGTCTGGTCTAGACTGTGGACTTACTGGAAGCAGACACACTAAGGTAGAAAAATACAGGTTTGGGGTTAGGTTTGAGCTGTTCCACTTTCTTCCTGAGTGAGGTTAGACAAATCGCTTCCTTCTTCTGGTCCAGTGTCCTTATGTTGAACGTCCAGATGATGATCCCCATGGTGAAGGATGTAGAGAGGATTAAGTGAGATGGAACATGTAAAGCATTTAGCTGGTGCCTGGCACACACCAGGCAACCTCTAGGCAGAAGCTCTTGTCACTCACCTTGGTTGTCCCTGCAGCACTATGTGAGTGTCCCTCACACAGCAAGTACTCAGGAAGTACTGGCTAATTCAGCAGGGGTGCTCCATCAGCAACAGTGATATGGTGCCACAGTGGCTGAAGGGTGTGGGACAATTGAGTACCAGGAGGGTGAAGCAGAGCTTTCTCCTGACCATGAGTTCCAGGAGCTGCCTATGTGACACTGAAGCAGTCTGGGGATAAGTCCCTCCTTACCTGCTAAGGGAGTCGAACTTCTTTCCTAACAATTGCTGATAGCAGGTGGCTGTCTGAGCTGTGACAAAGTAATTAATGACACCCACCAACAACAAGACCTTTCTCTGGGACCATTTGAGAGACCTAGTGACTCCTTTGGCCCAAGACAAAGGGTGGTGATTTTCTCAGCCACTACATGTGCCTGGATGAAGCCTGTGACCAGACACCACGTCAGCTTTAAGAGCTAGCAGCTTATTAGCAAAGCCAGACCCAGGTGCACCAGGCAGTGTAATAGTCTAGATCCCTTCCAAGCAGCAGCCTTAAATCTAAATGTAGAGTCAGGTATAAATCCATCGTTCTCATCATGCTTGGCTTTGTCTAACGAGAACACTTCAGGTCCCTGCCCTGGCCAGGCAGTGGTAGTGTCAACAGACCATGTGTTTAGGATGATGGTCTAGGATTAAAAAATCCAAAGCAGGAAACCTGAAAAGAGGGGAATTTACATAAAAATAATTGGCGAGTTATTAAACTTACGTTTGCATGTAGGTTCTGTACAATTTCTGGGGAAAAAGGAAAGTAGTTTAAGCTACATTTAAGCTGGATCTATATCCTCTTTTGAACCTACACTTTCTAGAGGTTTTCAAGTGACCCCCTGCCATGAGGGCCAGTGTGTGGCTCCCAGTGTTTAGAAGAGCACAAATATGTTGAGGGCAGGACATTCATTCCCCTGGTATCCCCATGAAGCTGAGTGCACGGCCAGGGAGCACACTAGCAGCCACTAGAGTGTGCAGAACTGATGGCTTGCCTGGCAGTGGGAGCTGTGTCAGGGTCCTTCGTTTGTCTCAGGACAGCTGAACTTTTCATGCCCTGAGATGAGGCTGGCCTGCAAGGGCCTGTGGCAAAGACATGTAGCCGGATGGGATACCATATGCAAACAGGAAGACGGTTTATAAGCCCCAAGGGACACTGAGGTTTCTGGGTCTGCTTCTAGGCATAGGGCCAGAATGTATAATGACCCACTACAAGACTGTCTTAGATGGTCATAAAATGCCTTGCACAGACCTCAGACTAAATTAAGGCAAATCTGATGGAGAAGGAAAACAGGTTGAAACTTAAGAGGCAAATAAAATGCCTCTGCCTGGAAATTTTCCTTGAATCCTGCTCCAGATGTATTTGGGAGTATTTTCCAGGCATAACCCTTGCCCAGTAGCTCCCACAGTGCCTGTGGTCCCTCCACAGTGCAGTAGGGGCACGTCTGGGGCTGCAGGGGAAGCCTTTGGCAACATGCATTAGGGGCCTAGAAGTGAAATGCACCTGTTTCTACTCATTCAAGTCAAATGGCAAGTTGATCTTCTTGTTGATCCTAGAAGTCACACTCCTGGGTCCAATTTGGGATTCCACTCTGTCTCCACAATTTCTGCTCATGCTGGAACACATGCTGCCATCCCAGGCAGACCAGTTCGTGGGAGTGTCTGTGTGCTCCTAGCACTGACAGCAACCCATCTCCTCCCACCCCAAAAATGCAAGGAGTGTGATGACACAGGTTTATTTTTGGTGTAACGCTGACTATGCTTTTCAGTATAACACAATGATTATTGACAAAGAGAATCACTAAATTCTAGTTTTTGATCTGGAAGCTGAAATATTCATCTCGTTTCTCCAAAAAATGATCTGCTCCTTCCAGCGACAGCCATGAGCTCTTTCTGCTACCCAAAGCACGATGTCAACATATTTACAGAAATCATTGTTGATTTTTTTTCCTCTTAAATAGTTTTACATTAACAAAGTGTTCTTTCTCTTTTATTTAACAAACATGGTCTGGAGGTGGGAAGAGAGGCAGGAGAGGGAAGACATAATAGAAAAGTATTGCAGGGGAAGGACAGTCTCAGTATGAGCAATATAGAGAATTAGAACCCCAGGAATTGCATCTGTTTCCATCGCCATTTCATCTCCAGCATCTACAATAGTGCCCAGGACATAGAAAGTCCTCAATAAGCATTGTTGAAGGAAGGATAGATCGCTCAGTTAGGACGGATTCAGACAAACCAACCCAGCATGGAGCAAAGCATGTTGCCAGAAATGGTTCATCCCCTGGTTATTAAGCCTGGCCAATCAAGAGCATTCCCCAGGAGCATTAGAAAAATACAGATTTGCCATTATACCCTGGACCGACTATAAAATAATCCAGGGTGGTGCCCAGGATTCTGAATTTTTCTGAAGCCTCACATAGAATTCTTAGGTCAACAGTGCCTGGACAGGCCTTTGAGAACCACTAATATACATCCTAACAACATTTGCCAAGAGCCTTTGTGGTTTTTCTTCTCCCCACTATAAAAAATTCATGTATACACATGCCACACAAAGAATTCAAAACCAATAGACCCACAAATGATGATATAGACATAGTTCTGCAATGTCGTAAGTATTTTACTGTGTGGGATTGGCCTGTCCCCTGGCAAGTCCAGGGAACAGGCTCACAGAGGCACCTTCAGATTTTCTGGTTTGAGAAGAAAGGGTTAGTTCAAGCCAATCATTTTAAAAAAATATACCAAGTTAAACTAAAGGGTTGAGAGGAAGACAATCTATGTTAAAGGGACTAGAGAATTCCATCAGCTAATATCATGTAGAGCTAAAGTGCAAGGTTCAGGGTCTGGTGGCTGGGCAGTTACCCACATAAAGAAGGCTATACGCAAATATGCAGACATTTAATAATATCTCCTGCATGGGAGGCCAGGCCACTGAAGCAGCACCAGGGGCTGGCGTGCCCCCAAGGAGGTGATAACTCCCAGGAAGAGGCAGTACCTGCCTTTTCCAAAGCCAGCGTGGAGTGAAGCTGTGAGCTAATGCAAGAATTAACCTTGGGAAGACTTGAATGAAAATCATGGGAGTCCCCATTTATAAGGAAAGATTCTAAAGACATGGAAGGTTTGGGCTAGAGAAGGCAAAGGTGTGCGTGGCTGTTCATGGACGGTTCTAGTTATAATCCCTACAGGAGAATCCAGTAAATGTTAGTCTTAGAAAGTGTCCTTTGGATCTTGAATTTTTATTTATTTTATTTTATTTTATTTTATTTTATTTTATTTTATTTTTTTGAGATGGAGTCTGTCTGTCATCTAGGCTGGAGTGCGGTGGAATGATCTCAGCTCACTGCAACCTCTACCTCTGTCTCCCGGGTTCAAATGATTCTCCTGCCTCAACCTACCGAGTAGCTGGGATTACAGGTGCACACCACCACTCCCGGCTAATTTTTTTGTATCTTTAGAGGAGATGGGGTTTCACCATCTTGGTCAGACTGGTGGATCTTGAATTCCTGATGTGTCTCTGAGTCTCACTGCTGAACATTTCCAAGACTTACTACATCACCCCGGAAATTCTCAGTGCCCAGCTCTTGGTACTGTTTTTGCCCCCAAACAAAAATTAAAGCCAAGTACTAAACCATTATTCCCTTTCAGGAAAATGTTTATATGCAAGAAGATTTTGTTTTATATATTATTTCTCATCACCGTGCAGAACAAAACAGCGATCTGCAAGCCAACAGGGGAGAAACAAATTAATTTTGCTTTCCCCCTTCTCCCTGTCCTTTGCTCACTCCAATGCCATTGGACCCACTGTCTTTCCTCACCTTTCAGGTTTCCAATTTTAAAACGACCTTTCTCAAGGAGGCTCCTTTCATTTCATCCCTCAGATGGGAATCAAAGAAATCCTTCGAGGGTTGCTGGGGTGTAGACGATGGGAAATGGCCCACCGTGGAGGCATTTATCATCTCTCTTTCTGTCCTCTTTTCTGCAGGAGGGCACTTCTTGTAAAACCAAGTCATGAATAATGGATGCAAAGCAAAGCCTGCATTTTGTTCTTATTAGCATGCACCTTGTCAGAAAGTGCCTTCCCTGAGCTGTGAATCCTCTTTCCCTCGCTCTGCACTCTGCGGTCCCAGGTACTGCTGTCCTGCAGCCGCTTTGTGTTCATTTTGCATTCTTCCTCCCCGTCTCTCGCTGTCCCCAGCCAGCTTCCATTGTAACTGCTTTCCAGGTTCCCGCATTCTGGTGTCATTGCCTGTGGGAAGTCTTTCCTTTTGTCTAGAGTTTTTTTTTTCCTTTCACTTTTTTTTTTCTCATTATTATCCTTGAAGAGATTTTAATCTGCCCTGGTGATATAAACTTTCTCTCTCTTTTTGGTTCAGAAAATGTTTAATAGTGCAAATTCCTAAGACTTTTCTCTATCATGTTTCTTTTTTTTGTTTAGTTGTTTCATTTGTTTCTAATTCCTTTCTCTAGCTTTTCAAACTCTCCCTACTGGGGTTTAGACATTTGCCTCATCCCCCTATTCCATTGATTTTCTTTAGTCAGTCACATGGCTTCTAATCAATAGGCCTTTTTCTGTAATAAAACATACACCTTATTCAGTTCTTGAAAGAAATGCCCTAACCTGAGCATTCAGTCAAAACTTGCAATTTAATTTGACTAAGACATTTCACAGGCTGACATCTTTTACCTCTAGGATTTAGAAGAACCAGATTCCAATGCTAGCTACACTTCTAATTAGCTATGTCACTAGGTGCAAATAAATCAGACTTTGCAGACCTCGGTCTTTTTATCTGAGAAATGACAAGGCTGCATACAGTAATTGCTATGCTCCCTTACTATTTAAAACTGATACAATTCTAAGTTTCATTCTTGTTGGAAATATATCAGCATCTTTCCCAGCTATTTCTCTTTCTCTGGTGTTACATTATTTCATTTCCATCTTCAGACAGTTCAATAACTCAGCCTGTGGTTATACTCTTCATGAGATTCCAATTCTGCCCTTACCTTTGTCATATTACTGACTCTTTCTTCTAATACACACATAACACACTGTGTTTATGTTGACTCTGACTTCAGCTAAGCAGAACAAACGAACACAGAACCCACTGAAAGATGCTTTATGAGATATGCAGGCTTTGAGGAACTGCAGGTTTTGAGGAAATGCTTATGTAAGGCATTTGTTCATTCAACTTTGCTCAAACCAAAAGAGCCCACATTTACAGTGCTCTCAGCCCTCTTTCAAATTGTGTTGGTTATTAGTCCTAAATAGTATCTAAAGCCAGATTAACCACTCAAGCCATCAGTCTGATGAATGTTTCCCTAAATTAATTCACATACATAGACAATATTCTCCCCACAATTTCCCATGTTTCCTCCATTTAATCACCATGACAATCACGTCGGGGAGCTTCGGGGCAGGTTAGACCATTCTCATTTTACAGAGGAAGAAAACTGGAGCTCAGAAAGGGCATAGGACCTGCCTGAGTCCCTCAGAGAACTGGAAGGAAGATCTGGCTCTCCTAACACCAAGCTGCCACTGAAGAAATCAGTCTGGTTTTTGTTTGTTTGTGTTTGTTGTTTTTTTGAACTTGCATAGAAGTAGAGCCAGGCCCACTCTTGTTATCCCGCAAATGGGCTTGCTGCCCGACATGCATAGAAGCCAATACGATGGCACTGGATTTTGAGAAAAGAAAGGCTTTATTGTGAGGTCAGCAGGGAGACAGGAGGTGCAATGAGAGTCTGTCTCCCCGATTTGGGGCCTAGAGAGCAAGTTTTAAGGAGTTGGAGGGCAAGGGAAAGGAATGTTGGCTTGGTAGAGTCTGATGGGAGGGCTTCAAGTTTGACTATGTATGGTAAGGTATGTTGAAACAGATTTTCCTGGTTAATGGGTCCTTCACTTCTGAAAAAGTTTTGGCATTCAGGTTCCCGTTATGCCCCTGTCTTCTCGGTTCTGTGGGGAAGGAATCATTGGCTCTAGGTGTTGTTGGAGGCCAAATCTTTTTCTACTACACATGCCTAGGCTACATGACTTGTGGTTTTGGCTTCGTTATACTTACAAGGTAACTTGACATTCTGTTATCAACAGAGTAGGCCCAGTGTGGGCTGGTCCTGCAATTACAGTTCCTTCTAGCAAAATATCAGCACAAAGGCTCACTACCTGGGTGATGCAGCAGGAAAACATCCCCTCCTTCCCCTCCTTTCTCTCCAAAGTCTGCAGAGAGCATTGTCACAGCTTGCCTCCAGTCATCGGGCTCTGAGGAGAGGACAATATACTAGTAATAGCAGATCCCACCCAGTTCCAATCCCTGCTACTACAAGACATGAAGAACTGACTATCCCAGCAGAGGTCAGGTCTCAGGGCCATGCAATGTACACTGGGCCCCAAGCACGAGTGCCTCCTTCCATTTACTGCCTGGGCACCTTGCTCCCCTGTCCTGGTTTCGATCCTGCTCTCTTCCCTCCCTGTTCGGGGCTTTTTCCACTGCAAAGAGAATACAGTTCACACAAGAAAGCACAGCTTCCCTGTCATCCTAAAATTCCTTTCTTGAGCATGAACTGGCCCCCTACTTAGATTTTACCCAAGGAATTTTACCCAGTGGACCCCTGATCCATGGCTTACCTTAATCTCCTTTCCCATGGGTAGACGTCTGGGACCCTTGCTATAGACACTGACCTACTCAGTCTCGGTTTGGTCAAAAAATACATGGCCATATATACAATGTTTAGAGTCACTTAATTCATAATAATCCCAAACTGGAAATAACCCAAATGTCCATCCAAAAGAGAATGGATAGATGAATTGCAGTACATTCACATGACAGAATTTGAAAAGAAGAAACCATTTGCTATGGCTTAAATATTTGCTCCCTCAAAAACTCATGTTGAAATTTAATCCCCAATGTGACAATATTAAGAGAGAGTGCCTTCGGGAGGTGACTGGATCTTGAAGGCCCTGCTCTCATAAATGAATTAATCCATTCATGAATGAATGCATTAATGGGTTAGGACTAATGGGTTATCATGGGAATGAAAGTGGTGGCCTTAGAAGGAGAAGAACACAGACCTGAGCTAGCACATTAGCACACTTTATCCCTTCACCCGGCCCAGCCTCGGAACTCTTCAGACAGCCCCCACCAGCAAGAAGGCTGTCACTAGATACAACCCCTCAACCTTGGACTTTTCAGCATCCATAACTGTAAGAAATAAATTCTCTTTCTTTATAAATTACTCAGTTTCAGTTATTCTGTTATAAGCAACAGGAAACAGACTAAGACACCGTTAATACAGACAATTTTTGAGATCTACTCAAGTTGATATCATAAATAGGTCTCAAAAAATATCACATTGAGCCAAAGAAGCCAGATCAATGAGCACATACTGAATGAATGCTTTTGAATGCACTCTATTTATAGGAAGTTCAATGATAGGCAAAAAAAAAAAAACTGTGGTAGTAAAAAGTAGAACTGTGGTGGGGTTTGTTTTGACTAGAAGATGGGCCTTCCAGTGGGGACGGAAATGTTTTTTGGGGTGGTGGTGTCATGGGTATAAGCAACTGTCAAAACTTACCAATCCATACATTTAAAATCTGTGTGTAAATTTTATTTATGGCATCTATATTATGCTTAACTTTGGAATATTTTTTAAAACAATATCTGATCAAACTATTGCACAAATGTCATAGATGTCTCTTCCACCAAGCCTTTTGTCACCTTGAGCTGAGCTTAGCTAACCCTGACCTAAGCTAAGTATCCCCTTTCTCTGGGCTCTCATTTGCATCACAGCTACAATTTGCATTTACATGTGACATTGACATTTGCCATACATCAAGCTCTTTGCGAGGGCTGAGTCTGGCCTGGCATCTTCCAGATCCAAAGAGCTCCCAAAATTCTCATCTTACTCTGTGGGCACAAGGAGGAATTCTGTGAGGAAACCAAGTTCTGTGTAGCTAAAGGTAAGGGAAGGCCCTCACTGTGAGTTAAGAGTTCCCCAGTGGGAGCTGTTGGGATTTTCTACACTGGGTAACCTGGAAAGGGATCAGGACAATGTTCAGGATTAGGTCCCAGGAGGGATGGTGAAGTGATGGTGAGGAGAACCTCACCACTTAGCTACAAACATGAGGAGGTGTAACTGATGACGTCTCCCCTTCCCCACTGCTGCAAAAAAGAAAAAGACAAAGAGCAAGAAAAATTTGAAAGAATTTTGGGAGTCAAAGGCATATGTTTCTGTGTACATACTGGTCTAAATGAGTTACATTGCATTGCTTGAGTATGTCAAGGCATGAGTCTATTAACTACTCAAGGGAAAGACATTAGGCTAGACTCTGGTGGGAGCAAAGTATCAGGTGGACCTCTCAGCACAGCAGGATGTGGTCCAAAAGTCCAAGGTTGATACAGTCAAGCGGGGGAGGATGCTGGTTTTGCGGAAACAAAGGAATCACAAAGGGCAGGCAGCCAACTCAGGAGATCATAGTTTCTAAGTTCCAGGGAAAGCAAGTCAGGAGAAAAAGTAGACAGGATACAAAGAAAAGGACTGGGACTCAACAGCTGCAGCCCAGGTAAGTTTTGCCCCGAGGTATGGGTGTGGCTCATTCTGGCCTGGTTGCCTGAGCCTCTGCCCTGACCTCCCCTAGGTAGGGAGGCAGCAGGCAGGGAAAGCGAGGCTGGGGTGGAAAAAGAGTAGACTGCTGAGAAAAATCCCCTCCATTGTGAAATTTACAATCTGGTTGTAAAGGCAAATTTTAGATAATAAGAGATTGAGAAGTCATGAAGAAATGCAGGATTAGCAACTAAATGATGGAGACAGGAAATGAGTGCTAGAATCAAGTCACTTCCGTCCAGAATCACAGGCTAGACCACCTGCAGGGAGCAGGCAGGTTTCATAAACCAGGGACTCAGGTTGCATTCTTTCATCACATGCAGTAGGGTATGCAGATTAAACAGCCAGGAGGAGTCAGTATTTCCTTAAAGAAATATAGGCTGTCTCCCATTTTGCTTTGTCAAAACCCCATCCTTAGTCCACTTTTTTTCCTTGCTTTTGGTAGAGATACGGCCCCTGAGTCATAACCACCATAACAAGGAAAAGTACAGGGCATGTGAAAGATAAAGGGGAATGGGTGCCTTGCCTCGGGGAGGTGGGAGGGGTAAGAGACAGCAGGAGTCACCCTGCAGGGATGTACCCATTGGAAGGGGTGGCCCCTGAGGAACATCTGCTGATTTTGGCAGTATTGTCCTATGTCTCTGTTTTTGAAGAGATCTCTGAAATCCAGATTCTATGTGAAATCTCTAAATTTGTAAATATGGGCTTTTATTCTTCTTGTCACTGTAAGCTATATAGAATATATTGTTGGTCATCAGTTTGACCTGTTTGAAACAGTCAATCTAACTTTGGTTAGGAGATAAAATCTATATTCCAATCAGAGTGATGAGGTTCAGGACATGCTACCCCCAAAATGTGGCTCCTTGATACACTGAATATTTTAAGGTGAGGAAATTTGAGATATAGCATATGCAGGAAGGACTCTCTGAATTTCCCCACCCTTCTTCCATGAAGGAGGTCAGAAAACCCAGGAAGAATGTTCTGAACTTCCCCTGAAGCAGGTCATAAGCCCCTCGTATGAAAGGTGCCCTCCCCTCTCTAGGAGGAAAGGGGTTTCTTTATCTCTGAAGATGAAGGGACACAGAGTATCTGAACAAACAGACCTTGGTAAGTTTCCCCCAGTTTACTACTCTTACCTCATACTCTACGCTTGTATTGGTCGGTTTTCACACTGCTATAAAGAACTACCTGAGACAGGGTAATTTATGAAGATAAGGGGTTTAATTGACTCACAGTTCCACAGGCTATACAGAAAGCAAGGTTAGAAAAGCTCAGGAAATTTACAATCGTGGCAGAAGGTGAAGGGGAAGCAAGCATGTCTTTGCCACGGTGGAGTAGGAGAGAGCGAGAGAGGGAGAAGTGTTACAGTTTTAAACTATCAGATGCCGTGAGAACTCACTCGCTATCACAAGAACAGCATGGGGGAAGTCCGCCCCCATAACCCAGTCACCTCCCACCAGGTCCCTTGACACGTGGGGACTGCAATTCGACATGAGATTCGAGTGGAGACACACAGCCAAACCACACCGATGCTCTACTGGATTTCTCCATGACTGCTCACGCTTCATCAAACCTATTAGTAAAAACACGCGGGTTTAACTGTTTCTTTGAGTCTTTATTTCCTTATGAAGGCTCTTGTGTCATGTGAAATTCACATTAAATAAATTTGTTTGTTTTTGTTTTATCAATCTGTCTTTTGTTACAGGGCCCCAGCCAGGACCTTGGGAGGGTAAAAGGAATATACATATTTTTCCTTCCCTGCAGCAATATTGCCTTAAAAAGAAGAAACATATAATGTAACTGAATACAAGCCAGCGGCTGTCCTGCTTCTTACAGTCTTGGTGTAGAAACACAAAACCTACTAGGCTACATCCAGTGGCATTCCAACACCCACCATTAGACGTCTGCACATTCTTGGAGAAGGGAAGAGGAGGGGATGATTTCTTCTCTATGTGCTCAATAAATGTTAGATACCTGAAGGAACATGTCAAGTGTAATGAGAAACTGTCTCCAAAGCACACAGCAAGAGAATCACTTCCTTCAAGGATTCATACATTTCTAGAGTATTTTGACAGGAGGGAAAGGGTCGTATCACACAGCATTCATATTCACACCATCTCTTCAACTAGTCTTGCTCAACTCTCTCCCACTCCCCGCCCCCAGCCCCATCCTTTGCTCCTCTCTTTCTTGTATAATAGCCTCTATTCCAAAAGCTTTGCCGTCTCAATGCAACTGCTGTCAGCAGCCTTGCTACCAATCAACATGCAGGCCCGAAGGGGTCTGGGGTGCCTTCACCAAGAAATTTTCTTGGGTAAAGACAGTTTCGTTCCCAAGAGGAATTCTGAGGCCAGCTGTTTAGATAGTAAACACTTTGCCAACTGTTTTTTTTTTTTTTTTTGAGACAGAGTCTCGCTCTGTCGCCCAGGCTGGAGTGCAGTGGCCGGATCTCAGCTCACTGCAAGCTCCGCCTCCCGGGTTCCCGCCATTCTCCTGCCTCAGCCTCCGGAGTAGCTGGGACGACAGGCGCCCGCCACCTTGCCCGGCTAGTTTTTGTATTTTTTTAGTAGAGACGGGGTTTCACCGTGGCCAACTCTTTACAAAAAAAAAAAATTAGCAGCTAACATTGCCACAGCTTTTGTTCTTCCCCATTTTGATCCTCTTCCCAGTGAAGTAGGTTGAGTCAACATGTAAAAAGATAAGCTCCAGAGAGAAAGCATAAGTAATCAGACAACTTATGTAAGGACAGGCAACTTGTAAATGGGGCAGCTAAGCCGAGAGTTGGCACACTTTCAAGGGGGACACTTAGGGTTCACAAGCAATGGGTGGAGGTCTGTCACCATGTGCCAACCTGGACCCACACGTCAACAACAGGGAGACTACGAGAAAAGCAGGCCCTGGACCATCAGGTAGGTGCCTCCCAGGTACCCAGGAGCCTGGCAATGAAGTCCCTTAACTAAGATGATCCTTTGCCTCCCTGGTGTTGGATGTTAATGGTGGATTTTACACTGTTACTTGGGCCCTGTGTCTACTTTTCCCCCCAGATGTCTTAGTTTCCTAGGGCTGCTGTAACAAAATACTATAAACTGTGAGCTTAAAACACCTCATATTTATTCTCTCACAGTTCTGGAGGCCAGAAGTCTGAAAGCAGGGTGTGGACAGGGCTTCCTTCCCTCTGAGGGCTCTGGGGTGGGTCCCTCCTTGCCTCTTCCTAGTTCCTGGTGGTTACCAGCCATCCTTAGTATTCCTTGGCAATCAGTGTCTCCATTGTGACATGGTCTTCTGTCTCCTCTCTGTCTCGAAATCCTCTCTCCTTAGAAGGACACGAGCCATTGAATTTCGGGCCCACTCTAATACAGTATGACCTCATGTTAACTAATTACATCTGCAAAGACCCCATTCCCAAACAAGGTCATCTTCTGAGGTTCTGGGTAGACACGCAATTGGGTGACACTGTTTAACCCAGTAAAGTGGTTATTTATATGCTTATGTACGTCTGCTAAAAATGCCAATGGCACATTCAGAAGTCTCTGGAATCTGCATTTTAGTGAGGAATTCTTCTTTTAGGATCAATTTTCCTAAATAACATTCAAGAGCTTGAGTCTACTGACTCTCTGGGCATTAAGCCAGACTTATATCCTTAAGGCTTAACGATGGTTTGAATTATTAGCTTCAAACACTTACATTTGGGTTAGGAAAAAAATTGTCTTACTCAGCAACACTGAGACAAGGTTATTAACCTCAATATTAGATTCACATTTTTATCGGTGGTTCTGAAGTAGTCTGGGAGGCCAGAAGACAGCCCTCCCTCTCACTCCTATCAAAAGTCCTTAACAACTTTGCTTACGTTTGATTTTTATTATAAAGGCAAAAAGGAGGAAATAATGTGTGCTAACCACATGTCACTGACCACATAGTTAATGAAATGATTTTATTCTATGGGCTTTATGTTCCATACACACATATGTTATGGCACGAAGTGATGATGAGAAAAATGCTTATGAATAAGCACTTGCTAAACTTCCTTCCTCAGGATCCATAAAGTAAAATCATTATTTAAATATAAAAGATAGAGAAACACGACTTTAGCGCCTATAATCACCAGTGGCTCCCACCCACCCCTGCTCCGGGGTCCTCCGTCCATGACTCTGCTTTTCCTCTTCCCCTCTTTACCTTTACGTTTTTCCTCCTTTCCCATGCCTCCCTCTCTCAGAATCTAAAGAGATGAAGTCAAGAGCTTCTCTTCACTGCACCTGAGTCTTCTATGCCTCTCCTGAGACATTCCTCACTAGATATCAGGGTCCAGATGTTGGATTGAGCTTAGGCTGCAACCTCTCTTCTTCCCCAGCACATACTTTTAAAGATCTCACATGTATTTATAAGCACATAGCCAGCACAAAAACAAGAAAAGGAAATCTCTCTAGACAAGAATTGATGCAGTCTCTCTACACTACAGGGGTGGAGAAAACCAGCAATGATAAGTGGACTCCTGGCCCACATTCCTCCAGCGGGCCAGGTCCAGAACCAGGCCAAGCAGGTGGGGCAGGGGACAGGGTCCCTATACCGAGGTTGGGTCTGGCGTTAGAACCTAGCTGCCCACCCAGGGCTGTGGCCTGGCCGCAGGCTGCAGCTATGTGGCTGGGGCTGGGGTGTTGTTTCCCATATATTGTAGGAGCCCAGAATCTTGCTTCTACCAGGTCCTAGGCTGAAACCACAATGACATCATCCCATTAGCAGTCTCACATCCCACATGAGCAAGGGAGAGGCCCTCTGAGAAGGCCCAGCAACAGGAGGACAGGCTGCAAGCATGAGCACTCAACTCACCCCTGAGAGAACTGTTTTCCTACCCTCGTGGAAACAAGGGGGGAAATAGCATTCATTAAACATGAATTCATGGTTGGAGAAAAAAATTAGAAATTTTGGAACTGAAGAATAAAGTTAATGAAACAAAAGCTCAATAAATTTGTCCATTATTAATCTGAGTACACTTCAAGACTGAATTCATGAAATGGAAGATAAAACTGAAAAAATCTTCCAGAATGGATCACAAAGAAAAAATATTATAAAAAGTTAAGGGACAGGGAGGATTAATCTAGAAACTTCCATAATTATTCAATGAGTTCTGGATATGGAAAATAGGGCTCTTGGGGGACAACGTTTGAAAAGTAAGAATTTTGCAAGAAAAAAAAAAGAGGCCCGAGTCCTTAGATAGAAAAAAGTATCTCCCAACGTGGCAAGCAGAGTGAATTTTTTAAAAATCCACATTTAGACACGTTTGTAAAAGTTTGTAACATATAAGGTAAAGAGAAAAATCCAAAAAGCTGAGAGAGAGAGAGAGAGAGAGAGAGAAATCTACTCACATACACATGGATATAGACCTCATAAAATTTCCTGCAGACGTGTACATTTAAAAAGTAAACAATTCCTTTGTGTCAAAGTTGGGTCATTTCAGGAAAACATTTTGCAATTTTAACTACCATCTCTCTCAGTTTCTAAGTCTTGTGGACATAAGGGGTCAATAACCAATTCCAGCACTTCTTTGCTTCTCTGTGAATTGACTGCTTCTATGTCAAAACTCCTTCTTTTTCCCAACAACTTCAGGAAACATGACATTGGCCTTCCTGGGGTCTCAGCACTAAAGGACACCTTTTGAAACTGACCAAATAAATAAATATGCCTTGAATTGCTTTTTTATTAAAAACAGCATTTCCCCCTCAAAAGTTCCAAAGACCTTTCTCTTTTCTATCATAAAGAGATCTTTGGATATGTTTCTGAAGAAAACTTTTTCCCAAACGAAAGTTTTGGAAAGCTTCTTTCACTTTTTTTCTTGCTATTTTCTCTATAGCAGAATGTAGCGTGAACTCTGTAAACAATTTAAGCCCATTTAAATTTAAGTCCATTTAAGTAAAGATTTAAGATGTCATTTTTTTTATGGTTCTCTGATCTTTTGTCCTAATAATTACAGCTAAAATATTGTATCAAAGAGGAAGTTTTCAAAGGGCAAATCAGACCTAATGTTCTAACTACAATACTGAAGAACTTGAAAACCTTTCAAGAAAACGTACTTTTCTATAGGTATATATTTTTTTCATCTTCCAATGATGGAATAAATAACGAATGGAATCCCCAAAAAAAGCCATGCAAAAGAAAGGTTTGCAAGTGCAATATTCAAGTGACTCAGCAAAGCAAGAGCTTCCTAAGTTAAGCTGTCTAGAGTATCCCTTCCTTGGCCTGTACCTTCCTTCTTGGGATCTACTTGATCAAAGCATGGACGAGTGATGTTGACCTTGGGGAAGTCACTCCGGTAAGAACAGGGGTACATCACAGACATCTTCCCCAGCCACCTCGCATCGTCCATGCCCTCCTGAAGCTTAGGTGGTGTTAGTTTGTTCCCTCAGGTTGCAGACATGGCTGGCAGACTTGCTGGACAGCTCTGTGGAGTATTTTTGTGACAGGTGAAGGGGTCTATTCATGCCTGGAGGGGACTCCTTCTATGGAAAGAGAGCACTAGGAACACAAACGTGACTCAGTTACCAGAGTCAACAGATAATTTCAGGTGTAATCCCATGCATGTCCTACATTAGGCACTCAACAAATACTTGTTATTTAATTAGTTGTTAATTAACATTAATTATCAACTAATAATTTATTAGTCTACACAGTATTAATTAAATACTGTTATTTAATTTGTAAATTTTGGGTCAAGAACCAGAAAGCAGGAAGTTCCAAGTCAAGCTGAACAGCATATCTGTGCAATAATAATAGTGCCTGAGAGTCACGAAGGTAGCAAAGTGATCCTGCGGTGGGGTAGAGGTTCTCCCCCATTTCACCAGAGATGACTGCCTCGCTGTCACGTTGAGGGTGCCAGAAGATGGATGCTCCCTGTGGAGGAGCTTCAGCTGGGCATACCTTTGACAGCGGGTCTTTGATGGCCTTCAGCTTCCAATAGCAGTGGAAGTGCAGGAGTCTTCATGGGCATGAGAAGTCTTAGCAGTAGGGGTCACAATAAGGGCCTGGGGCAGAAGAAAGTTTGGCAGGTGTGACCACCGTCACCTTGAGGTGAGATGGCTGTGACTATAGGCAGACAGGACACACTTATGGGGACTCCCAGACCTGGCAGCACTGGGAGAAGGGGCATGTATCCACCAGGGTTCAGGTTCATGAAACTGAAAATATTCTAGGTACTTTCAGCAAAAAGAGGATTCAATAACAGGAATTAGCAATTTGCAGAATCTTTTGGAGAGCTACGAGTAGGATAACTCTCAGAAAAGCAACAAACTGGCCCACTGGAGAACAGTCTACCTCTGCTGAGCAGCTCCCAAGTGGTGGAGCTCAAGAACACATGTCCAGCAGGTACAGAATGACACTTGCTTCTCAGCACCACTGAAGCTAGTGGCTGGACCCTGGATGCTGAGTCAGGGAGCCCAGCATCATCTCCAGGACAGTAGCTCCAGGAGCTGCAGCTGAAGCCACAGGCAGTAGCCCCTGCCACACTTCCATCTTCCAAATCATGCAAGTTCATCATAAACAAACCATCCAGGACCCTAGCTGCAAGAGAGTCTTATAAGATATTTTAAAAAATCTTTCCAGCCCTGTCACATAGGAAGCCACAAAGAAAGTAAGGTGGAATGGAATGATAGAATATAAATGCCAATTCCCCATCTCCATCCTGTGACTGAGGTGCTGGATTTGGAAGTGGTTTCTGAGACAAGTAGCAGCATCAGGAAAATGCTAGAGGTCCTAAAGTAGTGAATGAAAGCATAACTAGGAAAATCTGACTTGTCACTATTACTGTGATTGCTTTTTTAAAATGTTGAGATTGTGTGGGATATGGAAAAATGGAGACGGTGCCTATTTCACAGGATTATTTTGAAGATTTATTAAGACAAAATAAAATAAAAAGTCTGTATATACTATAAATTATTATACAATGATAGTAACCTCAGGTGAAAAAAAAAACAAACATAACTCTTTCCACTAGTGAGTCAGAAATAAATCCTTTTGAACAAATTCTAAACAAGACCCCCCACAGAAGGTTTAAGTAACAGTTCATAGTTGGTGTTTAGTATGATAAACATCCTGATGACTCATGGGAAAAGGTGAGTCCATTCCTCCAACTGCCACCATCCCAAGGAGATTTCATTAACCTTTAGCAAAATCTCTGACCTACAGCCCCAATCTGCTGGTTCATCCGAGAGTTGGCATCCTCATCTACCATAACCTAGAGATTTACAAGAAGTCCTCCAATGGTACCCAGGGAAGAATGTGCCCTGGGCCTCCCCATGAGGCTTGGCAGCGCCTTCTCCAACTCTGTCCCTGCCTTAGCAGCTCCCGCTTGTGGGGCTAGCACTGTGCTGTTCTTTCTGCCTCCATCTCAGCCAAAAGCAACGTCTAGGTGTCATATTAGTCCCACAATTCCTGCAGACAGAGGGGCTTAGTTACACAATTAATTAATGTAAGGAATCACTGTCTCAGTTTTAGGAAAGCTTTGAGAACAAATCTAAAAGCTGACCTTGGGGCTGGCTGTGATGGCTCATGCCTGTAATCCGAGCACTTGGGGAGGCCGAGGTGGGAGGATCACTTCAGTCTTAGAGTTCAAGACCAGCCTGGGCAACACAGGGAGACCCCATTTCTTTACATAAATAAATAGATAAATAAAATAAAAAACTGACCTTGGAATCAATCTTTAACAGAACTTTTATACATTAGCCAATGTGATCAAAGAAAGGAAGGCACAAGAGAGGGAAGAGGAAGGAAGGACGTATAGAAGGAAGGAGGGAGAGAGAGAAAGAGCATAAGAGAGAAGGGAAGATAAAAAGGCAGAAAGGCAAAGAGAAAGAAAGAATGAAAGGGAGAAAGAAGTAAAGAAGGAAATGAAAGGAAAGAAGGAGAGGAGAGGAAAGGAAAGGGAGAGAAAAGCAAAATCAGGAAGGAGTTCTATGCAAATTTCGTACTTTCATTTAAAGAAAAATCAACCCCAAGTGGCAACACAAGAGCACCCTGTTTGGACAGATTTAGGCTAGATTTACCACAGGGAGCTCTACCTGACACATCTGTACTGAAAGCCATTGTATTTTCCATCAGTCACAGCTCAATTTCCCTCCAGTTCTGTCTCAGAAAAGCCAGAGCTGAAATGGGAGGAAATTGCACTGCTCCTATTGCACAGTGTCAATGAAAACAGCAAACAGGGTGAAGACATGCACTCCAGATCAAAGCCCCATTTGTGTTGATGCTGCAGGACCTGGGGACTGAACAGGATCTCCACCATGAACCATTTCTCTTATGGGAGCCCAGCCTGTGTCGGTCGATTTTTAAAAATATCCCTCTGAGTACATATGAAAAATGTGAACTGGCCAGTGGGGGATAAATTCCTACAGGCTAGTTTGTGAGCATAGGGAAGAGACTGTAGAGCGAAATAATGTCTGCTTCATCTAGGAGTCACTGGAAATCCCATTGAGTTTAGCACTGTGCACAGAACCAGGGGCTGAGTCCAGGCCTGGGTTTTTGTGAAGGTGCTTTCCCGTGTGGTGAAAAGCGCTCTGCTTACCTGATTCACTTCTTTAAGGAGAGCATTAAGCATTTCAGTCGTAGTTTATAGCACAGATGCAATGTATTTGTCATTTCAATGCATTACATTCTCCTTCACTGCAAGTTTCCCATCCATGCCTTCACTGCAGGATAGATGATATTGGCTTTAATCCTATCATGCAACCAAAGCTGGCATGGTGGTATCCAGGGTTACCATCATTTAGGATTTCACAGAACAGTCAGGAGAGTCAGGATTTGGAGTCAAAGGCAAGTGCCAGTTCTCTTCCCCTGAGCCTCAGTTTTCTCAGCTGTAATGTGGAAAAGTCAGAAAAACAATCTCACCGAGTTGTTAAGAAGTGAGATAGTGTTCAGAAAATATCTTAAACAGTAAAGCGACATAAATAGTTACTATTGTTAAACTGGTGCCAAAAAAAAAAAAAAAAAAGAGCTAAAGTCACCCAAAGAAACCTTTCATTGATTGTAAGAATCCAACGCCCAACTCATAATATTGTCACTGTAATGATATTATTGGAATTTAAGAATTTCAAAGATAACATCATTGTATTAAGACGAATATGCTATAGAGTCAAAAAACAGCCACTTCCCGCCCTTCACTATTTAACTCTGAGTCATTCCTTTTGGCAAGTTGGTATTACTCTATGAAATGGTCGTAACTGTTACAACAGGTTTATAATGCAGTGATATGTGCCTTGTCTTAGCTGTTTTAAAGGAAGGCGAAGACTAAACGCTAAGAATGTAGTTTGGGAAGCCCTGCACGCTTTTGTTTCTTGGTTCCTCTTTACTTTGACACCTAAGCCTCTGCAATTTAATTCTTTTGATCCCCAACCCCTTAGCTGCATTTCTCAAGATCAACACAGCCCTAGTCATCCTTGTAAGAGCACCCAAGAGCTCTTCCCCAGAGGCCCATAAAAATCAATGCCTGGTTTCTCCAATGCTGCAGTCATCTTCCTGAGCCATGTTTTTTACGGCATCTTCTCCTAGTTCCTTGCACCTTCTCTCCAAGCAGTGCAAATGCGTGTCAGATAAGAATCAGGGGAGAGAGGCCTCTGATGGATGGTAGATGATGAGAGAAAGAGGTGCTCACCTGCCAACATTCCCGCCTACCCACTGCACCCACTGACCTCGGCTTTCCTGGAGGCAGTGAATGTTACCCACAGCACGGAGGTCACCAAGGGGCTAGGCAAGCAAATGGGATTTTTAATAGGAGCACTTCTTGCCTCTGCTCGGCTGGAGACTTTTTTGCCTTATTTTCTTTTCTTCTGGAGATAAACAAAACAGGAAATGAAACTCAAAAATGCACAAGGCATTTGTTCAGGCAAATAAAGGATCCACTTTTAAACATCCCTCATGCTAAATTTTTTCCCTCATTCATACAGGCAGATCAAACCTTAGAGACAAATGCAATTTCTGTGGGAGCGCTTATGCCTTCCTGGCTTCCTGAGACTTTCTCAGTCTGAAACAGTGGCCTTTCCAAGAGCCCGTGGATTTCATCACTAGATACTTGTTAGATATTCCCTATGGCCTCCACTTCACAGATGGAGAAAGCGGGCTTCCAGGAAGTACAATTACTTACCCTAAAGGATACCCTGCTGGGCTAAGAGCTCTGGAGGCCACTGAATTCTTGCATGAGTTGTGCCCAATGTGGCTTTAAGAATCAGAGGGTCTTTTACAACTTTCAAAATATTTTCAGTTAGTGTGCCTCATCCTCATTGCTTATGAAATGCCTGTATATAGTCTAAGCACCACCAGGGTAGTCAAGAAGACGAAATTGAGTCCTTTAAGTGCTTACCATCTTGTTAAGGAATCAGTGGGATAACTTTCATCAAATCCTTTCAATATCCTCTCGTGTAAATCAGGGTTGCCAGAATGAATCCCTTTCTAGGTAGAAAGCAAAGCAGAAAGAAAACTTATCTATTAAAAAATATGAGGAAACTCAGAATCTCCAGAGATTAAAGCAGGGAGTTCCCACAGCCTGGAGGTCCTGTCGCTTCTGAAATCATGGTATCTCTCTGCCATATTCTACGTCTTTTGCCAGAAAATGACATCTTTTGAGCGTCTGCTTTCTCTCTTAAATGAGTGACTGATTAGCCAAGTTTAAGTCTTGTGGCTTCACATTAGGTGCCAAGAAGGCTGAGAAAGAGTTCATTCTGATCAAAGTTCTAGCTTTTACCTAGAGAAAGCTTCATTTCAATGTTTCCCAAACACAGGAAAACTGTTAAAGAGTCTGGCATCCGAAAAATGGCAAATATTTGCCAGTGCATGACAGTCATGCCAGCTGATACCCTCATAATTTCGTACTTAGTTTTATATAGTAGCCTGCTAACTCTTTTTCCTCTTTTCTAATTCTTCTATCTCCATTCCTTACTCTACATAATTTCTAGATTGATTTTTCTAAAATGCAACTCTCCAGTCCTTTAATGACTCCCTATTAAAATGTCAATATTTCCAGCAGGAGCTAAGCATTAAACAATTAACCTCAGTTTCTTCTATGGAATTAATCTGGGGAGCAGGCATCACTCCCAAGAGAAGGAACACAGTCTAGGTGAATTTTACAGGGCACATTAAAGACCCAGAGGAAGGCAGAGCCCCTGAAGCAGGGGGCCAGGCCAATGGAAGGAATGGGGTGGGCAGAGACAGCACTAAAAGAACACTTGTTTGTCCTTGAGCGTATCCTTGGTACTGAGATGGGCTCCTGGAACACAGGGGAAGGAGGGAAGGAGACAAAGTCTAGCCTGGGAATTGGAGCCTGGAAGGCTTCTAGAACTTAGCTTTATGCCTGGCTCATTTTGACGACAATGGAGCCCAGGAAGAAGACATCTTGTTTTTGCCATCCGGAAGAAGAGGGGCCTCAGTATAAAAGGAAGGAGCTTTATCAGGAAGGGTGGATCACACTGATACCTACTTAGCCTGATTTCCATTGATTTAGGTCAAACACCTTTTTGCAGAGATGTAGAAAAAATGAGTAGATAAATGTAGCACTGGCCATCCCTGAGTGAGGAGGTAATGTGCTTCCCTTTAATGACCATGTAGGATCTAGAACATAGTGTGAATAACTCTTCAGTGGATTTTCTTCATCCAACATTTGCCAGGAGAGAAGCTGTGGCTTGTAAGCACTGTCAGTCTTTCTTATGTGTCTTGGTTTCCTGTGTCTAATATGGTGACCAGAATATGTTTTCAAACCTTCCATTCACTTTCTTGGCCCTGAGAATTCTGTTCTCTGAGGGCTGGCAGCATGAGAGTATTCACGTTGTTATTCCCCTTAGGAAGGACCAGGAGGGGCAAACCTGTGACTCCATAAGCACATGGAGAGGTAGAACTGGACTGGCTGCCCTGTGGTCAGGCCCTGAGCGTTATGGTCCTTCTTGGCCTTGGTGGCCAGCACAGCGGCTTTCCTATGGCTTCAATGGGAAAGGAGAAGATGATTCTTAAGCCTGGGCTGGACAGACAGGCCCCACTTGGATGCTTCTTAGCTACAGGCAGGGTGGGATAAGAACAATTTTCTGGAAGCTCAGCCTGTCTTCTTCATTTGGGCATTCATTCATTCATCAAGCCTATCTTCACCAAACACCCCTATCTGTCAGGCAGTGCAATAAATAAGGGAGATGCAAAGGAGCTTAAATTCATGGAAGGAGAGAGGACAATGACCCTTGGGTGAGGTGTGTACCGGTGATCAAAGAATGAAGTTACCAGATGGGTGCGGTGGCTCATGCCTGTAATTCTAGCACTTTGGGAGGTTGACGCTGGAGGATTGCTCGAAGCCAGCAGTTTCAGATTAGCCTAGGCAACAGGCTAATCTCGAACTGAATTTAGGAAATTTTTTCAATCACTGGAAATCAGACATTAATGGAATTAATCTGGGAAGTAGGCATCACTCCCAAGAGAATGGAACATAGCCTAGGTGAATTTTATAAGGCATGGAAAAAGGCCTTGTAAATCAAACATTTCTTTACCCATCTTTTTCTCTTCATTCCTGCAAAATGTGCTTGATCTGAATCACTGGAAATCAGCCTAAATAGGTATCGGTGTAGAGCCTCCAGAGCCTTCTGATGAAGCTCCTTCCTTTTATACTCAGGCCCCTTTACCGGATGGTAAAATATGTTTATATATACACGCACATATGCGCATGGAGAGGCAGAACTGGACTGGCTGAGCATTCATGAGTATGCTGAACAGCAAAGCTGAGGCAAGAGGTGCTCCTATTAAAAATCCCATTTGCGGCCGGGCGCGGTGGCTCAAGCCTGTAATCCCAGCACTTTGGGAGGCCGAGGCAGGCGGATCACGAGGTCAGGAGATCGAGAGCATCCTGGCTAACACGGTGAAACCCCGTCTCTACTAAAAATACAAAAAACTAGCCGGGCGAGGTGGCGGGCGCCTGTAGTCCCAGCTACTTGGGAGGCTGAGGCCGGAGAATGGCGTGAACCCGGGAGGCGGAGCTTGCAGTGAGCTGAGATCCGGCCACTGCACCCCAGCCTGGGCAACAGAGCAAGACTTCGTCTCAAAAAAAAAAAAAAAAAAAAATCCCATTTGCTTGCCTAGCCTCTTGGTGACCTCCGTGCTGTGGGTGACATTCACTGCCTCCAGGAAAGCCAAGGTCGGTAGGTGCAGTGGGTAGGTGGGAATGCTGGCAGGTGAGCACTTCTTTCCCTCATCACACCATTTTTTCCTCCCTTTCTGCAAAAATGTGTTTGACTTAAATCACTGGAAATCAGACTAAAGAGGCATCAGTGCAGAGCCTCTGGAGACCCCTGATGAAGCTCCTTCCTTTTATACACAGGCTCCTTTACTGGATGGTAACATATATACAATATATTATAATATATAAATATTACAATATCTGGTATAATGTATATTATAATACAATATATATAATTATATACATATATATATATTTTTTTTCCTGGGCTACAATGTTGTCACAATGAAACAGGCATAGCTTCGGGGTAGGAGACAAAGGACAGTGGCACCAGCATATAGCTATGAAAAAATTAAAAATTATCCAGGTATGGTGGCATGTACCTCTAGTTCCAGCTACTCAGGAGGCTGAGGTAGGAGGAACACTTGAACCCAGAAGTGGGAGGTAACAGTGAGGCATGATGGCACCACTACACTCCAGCCTTGGTGATAGAGCAAGACCTTATCTCTAAAAAAAGAAAAGTAAAGTAAAGTAAAGAGAGAACCCAAAATGGAAACCTCCTTCTTTTCCCCCAAATAATTCTGACGGTTCTTCTCCTTCCAAATGCCCACATCTCACCAATGCCCACATCTCACCAATACGCATACTCACCCGCACAGTTGCAGATCCTCTTGTCTACCATGGAGCTTAGGATTACATAGCGGTAAAAAGGGGGTGAAGGGAGAGAAGGGAGGCAGCAGAAAAGCCAGGAGAGAAAGATGCTCCTCAGCAAAATGTAGGACTCAGAACTCTTCAGCAGGAGGAGGGGAAACCCTGGTGCCTCACCTGCTGGCTTCCCCTCGCTCATGCTTAGAATTTGCTTCCTTCCAGGGGCAGAACCAGGACCTCCTGCCTTGGCCTCCTACCTGCATGAGTGGCTGCCCACTCTCGACATCCACTGCCCGCCCTCTGTGGCCACAGGTGAGTGTGTGCATCTTCCCTGCTGCCCCGAACCTGGGAGTTGCTTCGTGTGCAGTACTGGAACAGGGATCTGCAAGCAAGAGATTCCTATTTGATGTGCTATCCAGGGCTCTTCAGAAACTCCCCACTGTGAAGCTATTAGTATAGCCTGGGATTTTATATCAGGAGAATAAACCAGGAAAGAACAGAGACAGAATTCTTTAGTCACCACCAGAAAATGCTCTCTAGTGACCCAGAACACTTGTCCTCAGCTCAGGGCACACGAATTCAGGGCTCTCACCTGAGGCTTCTAAACTGGGTCTACCCCAGACCCTTGAATTCACCCTGGTGCTTTTGAGGAAAACTGGGAGAAACCCTGGGCAGGACTCTCAGCTGCCACCTGCCTGATTCTCGTGGGTGAAGTAGTACTGACAGCAGTAATCCAAAAATACGACACATGGCCGTGAGGGAGAAGCAAAGGCTATCTGCTCAGTAGAAAATGCCCCCATTTCCCAATTCTGGACCTGGCCCAGCCTTGGCTCCCTTACCTTGTCAATAAATCAGCTTCATTTCCTGTCTTATTCTGGCTGCTGGGAGACGACTTTCTGGAGTCATTTACCTATTGGGTCCCTTCTCCGAGAACTCAGTCCCTGCGCAGGTGCAGCTGGCATGTGCTCTCAGTCTCAGCCCTGAGGCCTAAGGCACTGGATGTCTTGGGGCAGACAAGAAGTACGGGTTATTTGGGGTAGATAGGAAGTATGAGTGATTTGGGTAAGCAGACTGGGGGAGGGTGGGAAAAAAGGTGTCATATTTGTCGATTACTGCTCTCATCCATAAAAGAAACCCCCTGCCCTATATTCTATGGTGAAATTGCAACAAAAATACCTGTGACTCCAAATGTGCCCCGTTCTTTCTCCTTTCCCTCTTTGCCCCTTCCTCAGAGACAGTTTACCTGTCTGTGACTTCCACTTTGTGATCTCATAGACTTCAGAGATTTCCACACAAGCCACATTTCTTACAGTTCAAAATCCTGATCATGTATAGCTTCAACTCGTATTTTTTGCTCCTAGACTTGAAGTAAGTGTTCATAGCATCAGTTTCTATTTTATGTGGAAAAAAAAATTGTCCCATAAAAGCAATATCAAGCTAGTGAGGGAATGAGAAATATATAAACATATGTCTCTCATTCCCTCACTCCAAAATCAATACACTTTTGTTGTTATTGTTGTTTTTTTAAAAAGCTCTTCTATATTTGAGATATTTTCAGCTTTCTTTCATTGTCTTTTTTTTTTTTTGTATTATACTTTAAGTTCTAGGGTACATGTGCATAACGTGCAGGTTTGTTACATATGTATACTTGTGGCATGTTGGTGTGCTGTCTTTCATTGTCTTAGACATCTGTTAGGTTGCCTTTCTGCAGACAGTCGCTAAATAATATGGTTTATTTTGGGTAACTGATTATAGGAAACCATTCCATACATCCACAAAATAACATTTTTAATCACATCTTCTTTTCAACTTTAAAGAACCAAATGATTTCCTTATCTTGACATGATTTATCATTTGAGCATGAGCCAGGGACCTAGGAGGATGTTATTTATAGCTCCTTCACATGAAGGGTTCTTATCAAGCAAGCAAAGTTTACAATCACAGCCAGAGAATAGAAGAAAAACAAATGGTATGGTCAATAGTTCTCTATGTCAGAGTTTTTTCAGACGATCTTATCTAGTGAACCTCTTTCCAAAAAGCTCGCAGACAATGTGATTTTCTATTAACTGCAGAGATATGGTAGGTGATGCGGATAATATTTTGAACTTTTCTCTTTTCACTGGCTATCAGCTAAGACTCCTATTTTATTTCTTTTTGGACATTAGTTGGGGTTTTTCCCCCATGAGCTCAAAGCCTCTGTTGCTGAAGATTTTCTCTCATGACAGATTGTTTTGATCAGAAGCTTAAAAACCATAAGGAAAAGGCCACCTCTCTCCATTCTCTCGTGCTCTCTTGGGATTTAGTGACTCATGTGGCCCAGTTGGAGGTGTATCCCCAGGTTCACTTTGCTACCAAGAAAATCCCCAGCACCTCCTTCCCCAGTCTTTTTTTTTTTTTCCTTTGAGATGGGGGTCTTGCTGTTGCCTAGGCTGGTCTCAAACGCCTGGGTTTAAGTGAGCCTCCTGCCTCAAACTCCAAAGTGGCTGGGATTACAGGGACGCGGCAGCCTTACCCAATCTCACTGATGGCTGTTCTTGCTTCCTGCTAACTTCACTTCAGGTGATTAACCATCCTGGTTGCCCAGGGCTGACGGTTTCCTGGGACATAGTACCCCTAGTGCTGGGAAAGGCCCAGGTGCCATAAAAGGCTGGTAATGCTGAAACTCCGTCCTTAAACCTGGAGGATGTTATGCCAAGTGGACTGAGCCAGGCACAGAAAGATAAAATACTGCATGATCTCATTTATGTGTGGAATCGAAAAAAGCTGACTACACAGGGCATGGTTACCAGGGGTGGGAGGTGGGAGAAATGCACAGATGTTAGTTCAGGGGTACAAAATTGCAGTTATGTAGGATGAATAATTCTAGAAATCTAATGTATGGCAGAAGACTATAGTTAGTAATACTGTATTGTATACTGGAGATTTGCAAAGAGACTAGATTTTAAGTGCTTTCACTACGCCCCGCCCCCACCCTGCCCCATCCCACACAGGTAACTGTGAGGAGATGAATATTGACTAGTTTGATATGAATAGTCATTCCTATATATGTGTATATATACATATCATATTCTTTATTATGTATATATAAACATGTTGTACACTTTAAAGAAATACAATTTTATTTAAAAATAAAATAAAAATATAATAAAATTGCATCCTCTCTTAACCTTTCAAGGACAGTATTCCACCAAAATTCTAATTTTAGGATGTATCCTAAATCATGTCTTCCCCTTTCTAGTGCACCTTTATTTTTAGTGTAGAAACATGCTCTTATTTCTCACATTCAAAATCAGTAATAAACAAAACTCAGTTCCCTGATCAGCCACATCCCATGCCCCTACCCGCCTCTGCAGCCAAACACCTGGAAAGGGAAGCCTCTCCTTGTCTCCAGCTCATTTCAAGCCCCTGTGCCTCAACCCACTGCAATCAGCCGTCACCCCACCATGCTGCCAACACTGGCCCCACGGAGGTCACTAAAAACTGCAGACGGATAAATCCAGCTTTCTCAGTCTTCCTCCGACTTGGCCATCAGTGGTAACGGGACTGATGGGCTGACCACTCCCTCCTCTTTGCTACACCTTCCTCAATTGGCTTTTAAGACACTGCCCTCCTGTTCCTCATCTCTGCTCCTTGGCTGCGTCTTCAGTGCACTTCCTCATCCCTCCTCATCTCCCTGATGCCTAAAGTTGAGGAACCCTAGAGCTCAACCCTGGCTCCTCACCAACATTGGCCTGGACCATTTTGTCTGAATTATCATCATAATGATCCTATCTGGTCTCCCTGCATTTGCCCTTCTCCTTCCCCTCTACCGCAGTGGATTCTCAACTCAGCAGCCAGAATTATTGTAATGAAAATGTCAGATCCCATTACTCCTCTGCTGAAAACCCTCAGAGGCCTCCCCTACTCAATCACTCAGAGGAAAGCCAAAGGCCTTGCAGGATATGCTATGCTCTCTTGTTTCTCTGACCGCCACTGCTTCCCCAGTCCCTTCACTCACTAGGCTCCACCACCCTGGCCACCTTGCTGTTCCTTGGAAAGGCCCGGCACCTCCTACATGCCTAGGAGGGTGGCTATGAGGATGGGGTTGCAGAGGGTAGAGCAGATGATCCACAGCTGAATTCAACTGCACCAGAGAACATGCATCTTTGCAACAAAGGAACGGGGAGAAGGGCTAAGGAAACGGAATAAGGACTTGGTACGCCCACTGTGGCTCTGCCTTGCCCTTACAACTATTCCTAGCCCTTCCAGCTGGGCCTGACCAGTGGGAGGCAGTGGGAAGAATTTGGAGGGTGAGGGAAGGGAGATGCCATGGATTTTGCTCCTTCCCACTCTGCCTTGGGTAGCTTCTCCACCAGCAGCTGCATCTCCTGTGATTCTGGCTCTTGTTGAACCAGCCCACATGGACCCAGCTCATTTGGTGACCTTGACTCTTGGGCTCTAGTCACACTGCCTCCTCCTTTTGTTTTTCTAGCCTAGGAGTGGCCGTGGCTTCCTGATGTGGCTAATACCTGAGGAACCTCATCTCTCTCTATTGGCTTTCCAACTCCTCCATCACCTGTGTTACCAATTCCCTGAATTAAATTATTTGTTTTAAATACTTAACATAGATTCTGTCTTCCTGGATGGGCCTTGGCTAACGCCCTTGACTCTTGGGAATATGTGGGCTGCCAGATGGTGGTCAGCTGTGATCCAAACTGCTCAGCCCACACGGTTGGTACTTGGCTCAGATCAGTTCATGTTTCTTAATGGCTCAGTGTCCAGGTGAGACATCTGAGAATAAACGCTCACAGCTCCAGATTGAAATGAGCTTACAGTTTAGATGGGAGATGAGGAATATTTCTACGAAAAGAGCAAACAACAATTCAAGGCAATGTGTGATTAAATGCCAAGATGCCTGGTAAAGACAATTTGTACTGAGACTAATTCTCCAGAGCTTAGGTTCTGCATCACATGTGGATTTTCTACCTGTCCACATACGAGTCACTCTAAAGTGAAAAAAATTCATAGAAAGGTCAAGGCTCAATCACAGAATATTTGTAAGTTATTATTTTCAATAGATAAATTCTGACACTAAGGAAAGCTAACTGGTGTGCTCCTTGGAAGAAACATGCCCCTATTTGCAACCTCTCTGATAAAGGTCATTTAAAATCACTTTCAGTGGGTGCATGTAACTCAGTCAAAGTAAAGGTGGGCTTCAAGTAGGCGACTGTGATGTATTCATGACTTATCAGGCTGGTAGGAAAAGACAACAGTGAAGACTCCTCTCCTGCAATTTCCTGAGCTTCTTTTCACAGCATATGTGTTTATAATAAGAGGAATATTCACAAACCAGTGTTCACACAGCAGACATTTCCCTAGTTTGAACCATTTCCTTGCCTTCTTTCAATAAGAGTGGAGCCCAGGCCTACCTTTATAACTATTTCAAGTGACAAAGTTTTCTTTCTCTTTAACTCATTTAATCATTCAACAAATGTTGTTGAGCACCTAATTTGCTCTAGAAATTAGTCTAGGTACTAGACACACAATGGTGAATCAATAAGGCGCAATCTTTTCCCCATTGAACTGGCACAGAAGCATTATAGAAATGTTCTCTAAATGGAGGCATACTCTACCTGGGAGTAAGGCTCACAGAACATGGTCCACTGAAAGTAGCTGGATTTTTCTTTACATTAGAAAATAAGTTTGACATAATTCAATATCATCTGTTTTGTGGTTTCAATGTCAAGAAATTCAGAAAGAAATTTAAATTTAGTTTTATTTTTTTCTTGATAAGAAAAATTTTAAAAATGAAATAAAAATAAATTTAGCTTTATTTAAGTCTGAAGAACTTTTATTAACTTTTAAATTGAGGTACAACATGCATATAGAAAAGTTTACAAGTCATAAACTCAGAGATTGATGAACTATTACAAAGTAAACACACCTCTGTAACCACTTCCCATCAATAGAGTGAACATTATTGAACCCCATAGAGCTCCTGCTCTCCTTCCCCAAATTACCCTACATCCCCTACCTCTCCTGACCTCCAAAACAATAGATTGCTTGTCTGTCTTCAAACTTGGTATAAATGAAATCATATGGTATGCATTTTCCAACTTATTTTGCTCAATATGTTTGTAATATTCATCCAAATTGTTGCATGAAATGATTCATTCATTTTAGTTGCTGTTTAGTATTCTGCTCTATGACTGTATCCAAATTCATTTATCAGTTCTACTGTTAATAGATATTGGGGTTGTTTCCAGTTTTTAGTGATTATATGTTGTGCTGTTATGAATATTCTTAAACATATTTTTGATGTACATGTGTACACATTTCTCACAAGGGTATATTTAGCAGTGAAACTGCTGGAATAAGGTGTATATATGTAATAAAATGTAGTGTAAAATGTCATTTACTAAAATGGCTGTGCCAATATACACCAATATGTACCAAAATGCACCCAGGTTTACATAAGAGGACCCATTGCTCCATATCCTTGCGAATTCTGAATATTTTCAGACATCTAAATTTTGTTCCTTCTAGTAAGTGTGATGGTTACTCATCATGGTTTAAATATCCCTGAATTCTAATGAGGTTGAGCCCCTTTTCATGTTTAGTGGTCATTAGAATATCACTTTTTGAAGTGCCAGTTCAAATGTCCTATCCATTTTGCTATTGGGTGTCTGATATTTTTCGTATTGATTCTTATGTGTTTTGCATACTCTGGGACATAGCTCTTTTCAGATGTATGTGTTCCATGTATCTTCTCCCACTTATGGCTTAATGTTTAAAATTCCCTTAACGGTGTTATTTGACGAATAGTTTTTAATTTTTATGTAGTCAAATTTGTCTGACAAATAAGTTATTATAGTGGAAATAATTATGAGACGATGATTTTATAATAAAAATGTTCACCAAACATATAAACATCAATTCTAAATTTATTGCAGCTAACAGCACAGTTTCAAAGTATATAAACCAAAAATGTACAGAACTGAAGTAAGATATTTAAAAATCTATAATCTTTTATTAGTAGTAATAGACTGGATGAAGACATATAACCTTACTCTACACTGCTTATAACAGGCACAAATGAAATATTAACACACTGAAAGTTTAAAAAATGGAAGGATGAAAAAGGTATATGATTTAAACATTAATCCAAAGGAGGTTGGTGTTGGAATGTTGAATCAGCCTAGCAACTCAGAGGCAACATCCAATTTGTCATGATGCATTATCCTTTTACAAATAAGTGTATTCAACTTGCTAAAATTTTGTTAAAATTTTTGTATCTGTGTTTGTGATGGACATTTGTCTACAGTTTATTTTCCTGTCATTATTTTGTCAGGATTAGCCTCACAAAATGAGTTAGTGTTTTTCCTCTTCAATTTTCTGAAATAAATTGTGCTATTGGTATTACTTCTTTTTAAATGTTTGGTAGAATTTGCCAGTGAAGCAATCTGGGCCTGGTGTTTTGTTTGCGGGGAGGTTTTAACTCATAATTCACTTTCTTTAATAGGCATAGGGATATTCAGGCTGTCTATTTCTTCTTGAATGAGCTTTGGTAGTTGGTGTCTTTTATAAAGTTTGTCTACTTTATTTAAATTGTCAAATTTATTGACATAAGTTTTTTCATATTTTGTTATCATTTTAATGTCTGTTATAGGGGCTGTCATGTTATTCTCTTTCCTTCCTGATATTGGTAATTTGTGTCTTCTCTGTCTTTCTCTTTCTGTTATTTTTCCTTATCAGTTAGGCTAGAAATGTTTCTATTTTATTTATCTTTTTAAAGAACCAGCTTTTGAATTCATTGATTCTTTTCTCTGTTATTTTCTGTTAATTCTTTTCTTTTCTTTTTTCTTTTTTTTGATGAGACGGAGTTTGGCTCTTGTTGCCCAGGCTGGAGTGCAGTGGCACAATGGCCGCTCACTGCAGCCTCTGCCTCCCGAGTTCAAGCGATTCTCCCAGCTTAGCCTGCTGAGTAGCTCAGATTACAGAGCCGTACCACCACGCCTGGCTAATTTTTGTATTTTTAGTAGAGACGGGGTTTCATCATGTTGGCCAGGCTGGTCGCGAACTCCTGACCTCATGATATGCCCACCTCGGCCTCCTGGAGTGCTGGGATGACAGACGTGAGTCACCACGCCCGGCCTTTCTGTTAATTCTTATTGACTTCTGCCTTTGTTCAATTTATTACTAGAAGTCAAGAATTACGCTATTTTTCTGTTTGTTCAGAAATTTTGCTCTTAGGACTTCTTATAGATCATAGGAAACATAAAACTTGGTGCAAAGTCTCAATACCATAAGTTGAAAAATGAACGTTTCAAGTAATTAAGGAAATGAATAACCCTTCATAACATTTAATACCTTATTTCACTTGATCTGTTCTTGCGACTCTATCAACTCAGCGATCTTAGGTCTAGTCAGTTTAAAATATACGTATCATTTTTTAAACTCTCAGAAACCTTAAAAATTAATATAATTTCCTTATTTTACAGATAAGAAAGCTAAAAATCAGAATGAGAGGTTTCTAACCAAGCATTACAAAGTAGAAGATTGACTTGGAAGTCAGTGCTCTTAAATCCTGTATTTTATCACCTCCAAAGTAAAGTCATTTGGGGTCTCAGATAGTCCAAACAACAAATTTAAAAACTCTTCAAGTTGTGGCCCACTATAGATGCAGCTTATTTGCTTTATCTTTGACAAACAAACATCTCTAATTCCAATGTACTTTATTGCTATTTTGCCCTTGCAACCCATTTGAATTCCTTCTTACATGACATTTTAGCATTTTTTAAATGTTGGGTCTTTTAGGTTGGTTTTGCTTTTTATTAGACCTGTACAGTTTTGTTAATTGACTAATGATTTTGTTTATTATTTAACCTACAATTAATCTTTTTTTTCCTTTGGTGATATTTGTTCCTTTGCCCTGTTTTTAAAACTACTTTCAATTTTTAGATGTTTTGTTAGATCTATTTAGAGCTTCATCACCATGGCAATATGTTTTTTTTAAACACTGCAAACAAATATACTAGGAGTGCACCCTTTTAATCTTTACCAGTTACTGTGAGATTGCTGTGTAAGCTAATTTACACATTTGTAAATACGTTATTTGCAGGAAGAAAACTTCTGAGATACAACTTAGGAAAAGCCTGCTGAATTTATGTTGTAAGCATTACTTCACACAGTTGTATTAGTCCGTTTTCACACTGCTTTTAAAGACATACCCACGACTGGGCAATTTACAAAAGAAAGGTTTACTGGACTTACAGTTCCACATGGCTGGGGAGGCCTCACAATCATGGAGGAAGGCAAGGAGGAGCAAGTCACATCTCAACAGGATGGCAGCAGGCAAAAACACAGCTTGCACAGAGAGACTCCATTTTTAAAACCATCTGATCTCGTGAGACCCATTCACTATGGCCAGAACAGCACAGGAAAGACCTGCTCCATGATTCAATCGCCTCCCACCGGGCCCGTCTCATAACACGTGGGAATTATGGGAGCTACAAGATGAAATTTAGATGGGGACACAGAGTCAAACCATATCAACAGTGTAAAGATGAAAAGACAACAAAAATATCTTCATACTTCCTTATCCTCTCATTGCAGTAAAACCCTTAACTAGAAGAAACAGACCACTCTTTTTCCTCTTCCTCCTACACTTCCCACTTATTGTCACCTTGTAATATTCAGAGAGGACCTGAATTAAGGATCTGGATAAGGAGATGTTTTCAGGTAATCATTAGCCCACATACCCGTAACTTACGCTAAAAGGTGGGATGGCGTTTGTAAAGTGCTTTCATAATGCAATATTATTGTTAAAGACAAGGGTGGACTCTTTTTTTATTTTGACATGGCATGTCTTGAAATAAATATCAATTCAATATGAAAAAAGACATTTAGAAAATTAAAACCTAAAATCTTTTTATTTTGGTTTATTTATTTTCAGTTGCTATCTGCCCTCTGTAGAAATGTAAAGGCATCTAGGTGAGAACTTACCAAATGCGGTAATTCCTTAGCTTTAATGAATCTGGGCTCGGAATCCACCACTGTGCATGATCAGTCATTTTCCCTTTGGACAAATTATCTAATTGCTTTGAGCCCACTCCCCTCATCTGTGAGAGGGACACAGGGAAGCCCTTCGCAGTTCCTTTGAGGGTGAAATAGAAGAGTCTCCGTGAATTCATGTGGAGATGCTCTGTAAACATTTGTCTTTTCTTTCAAGAACAGTCGTTCATTCTTCTCTTTTCTATAAACATGTCAACCTTTTCCCTTCTCTGAGATATGTCATTACGTTTTCTTTTTACTCTTCACCCGGTAGTCACTTGAAGCTATTTCCAGAAAATATGTAGGCACATCTTTTTGTATGTATCAAACTGCATAGAAATGATTCTCAATTCCCTTTTAACAAACCTTTGAAAATTATTTGGGCCAGTTAAAGTATTATTTATTGATAAATCTCTCTTTTGGTTTACTTTTGAACTTTGAAGTGAACTACATTATAGTTATAGATTAGATATGCTATATCTACTAATAGAATATTCTATTTTTCTATTATCCAAGTTTCTCCATGGGCTGTGAAAAAAATATATAATCAGTTTTAGAATACAATGTGTCAGTAACTTACACAACGGCTGCAGTCTTTTATTTGTTTTTCCATCTCCATGTAGCAGCAGCTGTAGGGCAGGAGATGCAGGATATTTTAGTTCTTTATTGTATTTTCCCTGCTGTTCATTACCTTATATTTTCTTTATACTTGACAAATATATGGCTTGAAAATATTTACCTTAAATCAAAGATGATAATCTGATGTGTATGCATTGGGGGATTTAGATTTCCTGAGCCCTCATGAACACATGAACATGTGAACTATTTCTATTGATTATTTTTCTTTGTGGATAATATATAAGTTTGATGGCATCTTTACATCCAGGTCTGCCTGAAGAAATGGACTTGGAAGGAAGGGGACAAAGGCATCTGAGAAATGTAGAAGTACTATGAAATCCAGGGATTTAACCTCTTAAGCTACCAAATACATTCCCAGTTCCTAAGAGAGAAATCCATAAGCCTTTTAGCTGCTCAGAAGCCCATGGGGCACAGTCCGATGTTGCCTTGTCCCAGCCTTGTCCTCGGCTCCACTCTGTACTAATCCCTGTCATCTCCTCTCCCTTGCAGGCGATTCTGCTAATCTGAGCCATCTGTGCATCTTGACCACAAGGAGGATACCACCGTAAGCCTCCAAGACCAGTTGGCCAAAGAGAGATTTGGCTACTCCTCCAGGAAGAGGTTTCTCATTATGTCAGATGCATCTCTCTCAGAAGCCCTTGCAATCAGTCAAACCATTTTGTAATATCAGTTCTGATATGCAACTCAAGAGGCACCATGGGTGCAATCACATCTGACATAATATAGCTGCTAGAACACTTGGTCTGGCAGTTTTAGAAAGGGACTTTTGTGATTAAAACACTCTCTCTCAGGGCAACATCTGCGATGCCACCTACATCCTTTGCCTGAGGGATTCCCAGAGGGTCAATATCACCTCCTATTCCCTTCTTTTGCTAACTCAGTGAAGAAAGAGCAAAGACAAGTGAGTGAGAGCTTGGGATAAATTATTACACATATGTCTGTGCATGTTTGCATCTGAGAATAAATGAAAGAAAAATTAATCTATTGTTTCGCTGTGAAAGTTATGTTATTAATTGGTTCCCTACAATGTGTTTTAGCTAAAAAGTAATAACTCATCATTAAGGTGCTGCCCAAGAGTATTACAATACCATGGAAACAGCCTGTAAGAAAAGACAATCTTTCATTTTCCCTCAGAGGTACCATTTCATAGATGTTTTAATAGAACATTCAACATATATATATATATACACACACACACACACATACACACACACACACATACACACACACAGCATAACTGGTGGGCTGTCCCTAATAAAGCATCTTCCCTCAGATGCAGTTCTCCTAGCAAACTCCTCTGGTTCTTATCTCCCAATAGCAAAGAAGCCATCACACCACGGGTTCCCACTGCTGGATGTCAGCAGATCAGAGGCTGGGAGGGGCCCACATCTGAATTCCCTTCCATTTTAAGTCAGAAGGAACCTACATCTATAGGCTTCCTGGGTGTGGAGCCAGTGTTAATCATTTCAGTGGAGTACTTGGCACAGCTGTATGTAGGCACCGTTCCAGGTTCTGAAGATTCACCAGGTATTGAATAAGAAACAGGTATTGAATAAGAACATGACGGTCAAAGAAGTCATTTCTGAGAGCCTTGTGTGGGATGAAGGAGATCAACAGGGTGACATGATAGAGCATCAGCTGTGAGAGGGGACAGGGAGGGAGATAGAGTGGTCAGAGAAAATGTCTCTGGAGAGAGAGTATTTGAACAGAGATTAAAGGAAGAGAAAGAGCCAGAAATCCTAAAAATTATCTGAGGAAGATTATTTCAGCAGAGGAAACTGAAAGGGTGAAGGTTACCTCTGACAAAAACGGAATAATCTCTTTTTCCCAGAAAACATTCAGCCAGTGTGGCTAGAGAGAGGTGAGTGGGAGAAAAGGAGGGAAGCGTGTTGTCTGGGCTTGTGGGGCCCCGTGGCCTGTGGTCAGCAGCTTGGATTTGTTCTAAATGCAGTAGGAAGCTATTGGAGGGTATTAAACAGAAGAAAAACTGATCAGATCTGATTTGTTAAAAGACTACATCAAACTGTGGAAGCCCCTGTGTTTGGGGCTCAATTTGAAGCATCTTCCCTTGACATCCTTAAGTGTTTGTTCTGCTCCTTAAGGCCTGGTCATACCAAGCGGTCATCATTTCCTAGGTAGAGAAACCAAGCTCAACTTTAGCATCAAAAAGCACCCCTCATATCCATGGCTTGTTATGTTTTCAAAGTAACGAAGCAGTAATGCATGAAGTTGATATGTTACAAAAGAGTTCAACCTCAGCCTTTTCCTTTTTTTAGAGTTTGCACTTAAAACTTAATGCTACAATTACCCATGCTTTTTTGATCATTGTGCACTTTTTAATTAAGAAAGTATATCAAACATAAAAAGACATTGGGTCAAAACAGCCAAGCAATCTGCGCTTACTTGGGATGGAAACAATTTTAATTGATGCAATTTGCAGCCATTTAAATATTTCATATTTGGTTATTAACACTGCAGGGAAAGTGGGCACTTCATGCTGACAGACCAATGGAAAGAGAATTGCTAGTTTTGTAATTTTCACTTGCTCAGGTCTCATTTGGCTTGGGGTTTGCTGTGAGTCGTGTGGGTCAGGTGAATGCTGGGTCCTCAAAAGACAGAGGACAGAGGACTGGAAAGTGATATTTCATATCTGAACCTGGTCATTAGCACTAGAAAGGTGATGGAGCTGTGATTTTGTAAAAGCTGTTTCTTCCTTAATACTGTGTGAAAAAATCTTCCAAATAAGTATTGTAGCTTAGTGCTTAGATTTCATGATGCCCGCTGCAGGAGATGTGGGTGAATGTACTCAATCAGCTGTTTAATTAGACAGCCCCAGCTAGCAAAGAGATTGCCTGTTGAGTTAAGCATTTCCTGATTTTATTCCTTGTCTCCAGCTCACAGTGGAGTCTGTGGTGCTTTCTGATTTACATCGGTCTGAATTCCCCCTTTAGGGACTGGAAGACAAAGGTAGAAGAGGATTAAAACAGGGAGTACAGAAATGAATAGCTCCTTCACCTGTTAACATCCACTATGGACAACATTTTTAAAAAAAAATTAACTTACACAAGAATAGGAAAGACTCTAGTTCATAGTAGGAGGAACATGATGAGATCTAAGGTATTCCTTCTATTGGACAGTTCTAGAGGGACTGTGGAGCCCTTTGGGGGTAGTCTTGATCAAGTGTCTCTTTCTTTCTATCTGCACACAAAAGTTAAAGAACAGGGAACTGGATAAGACCATGCAGACCTCTTTTAAGGACATTTTCCAAAAAAACTATTGTGTGGAAAAAATTCTGTCAAGCCTGCAAAAGTTGTTAGATCTCCAAACCCATCTATCTCTCTTTTCCAACACCGACTTACTCACCAGGAAGAGAAACAAAAGCAACTGCCAGGAGCTGAAGCAAACAGAAGCTTCCCTGTAAACATGGGTTCTCATAAAAGCACAAATGAAATAGAGGGCAGAGGCAGGGAGTTGCATTTTTCATTAGACTTTCACCATGTGAGTGCATTTTTCTCCACTAGTTTCCTCGTCATTGGACTCTCAAAGACCTAACATCTAGTTAGTTCTAACCACATCTGGTCAGAGCAGAGAGAAGCTCCCAACACAATCAGGCCACTGCTGATGACTTCTGACTAGAATCCCAATGGACTTGGGTTTGAATGTTGCTTGAGTGCAGTATGTTGTGTGGAAATGATATTTTCAATGTCTTTCTTCCAAATCCAATGGTTGAAGGTTTTAGGGGGAAAATCAGGAGAAATGCTTTGGGTTCTTACCACTATCTAGCAGAAGACAATAGTTACATCTTGAATGCATATGAAAAGGGTGCTCTTTCAAAGACTAGCTATGGCATTTGTATAAGATACCTTTAGTGCCATACCTAATATGAGACCAGCTCAGAGGACATGAGGTTTGTCAGAGTATATGGCTAGGAGGAATTCTGTACAAATCTATTGCTACATATGGATTTCCTTTGATGAATATTTAAAGCCTATAGTTTACTTAAGATTTTTTGCTTGATGCCTTGTTTAATTAAAGCCTCAAGAAATTTACTTTGGCTTTTTAATAGGAGACTCTTAACTACTTTTTCTCACACGTATAATTTCCTGCATGTTATTTTTCCATTTCTATTTAGGACACATATGGAAGTCTAGTTTTTTTCTAAAAGTGAAATCTGCAGAACTGAGGTCATTTTTTGGAACTACCTGAAGTGAATCCAAAAATTGTGAGATGCTCTGGGGAAACTGTCTAGATGTATCAAGTGTGACTGTTAGGGAACATCTGGCCTCATGAAGGTAACACACCCACACCCACAATTTATTCAGGAACTAATTATAACCCTACATAATCTTAAACATGCTTATGTGGGATGAAAGTCTGGACTTAAGTCTTGTAATTTTATAAGATCATCTATAGAAGAACCAGAACATTCAATAATGGCCTAATATCTAATCCCAAAGGGTGGCTATTGGATGAAGAACCCTCTCTAAGGCTAGAGTCACTCAAAGAACACTTACGCAGACCAATATATCACTTCAAAGTCATGGTGAGGCTGCAAGTAAATTGTTAAATGTTTCTGGAATGTCCATATCACCTGGCCACTGCAGAACCAAAGTGTGGCTACATCAATTAGTATCTGGGTTTGTCAAGACTGGCCATTGCTAAAGCTGGTTTCCAGATCATCCTCATCTTCCAATTTAATGAAGTATAACTTAATTCAGCAGAATTGTAGTAGGTGCATGTAACTATGCTAGTAGAGACTGTGGGATGCAAGGCAGGGATGGTCCCTGCATTGGGTGACTTTAAGAGAGATGGAACATAGTAGACATGAAGGGAAATGGAAGACCTCTAAACTAATAGAAGGTAGGCTAAGTATGCATTTTCTCATCTTATCCATATGAGTTGCCTCATGAGTTGTGACACTCTGTCACCCCCTTTCTAGAAATAAACAAAAAAAGAGGTACAGAGAATTTAACTCTCCCAAAGATCTATAGCTATGAAGTATCAGAGATGATTAAAATCTGGGTCTATCTAATTCAAAGTTTGTGCTCACCATGACTGCTACTTGACAGTCACTGAGCTACCCACCCTAACAGGGTCTGAATGGGGGAAGGTAGCCTCTGAGCAAGTCTAGGTCAGGCCAGGGCTATGGGTTGATAGTTTAGAAAGCTGGTATTCCTCAGGAAAGGTGATGGTATTCCTTGGTAACAGATTAACCTCCAAATCTCAAAAAATAGAACAACCAGGGCCTATTTCTTGCTCACACAAAGTAAGGCACATGTCAGGTGACTCTCCAGGGTATGCTTTCATGTTGCAGCTCTACCATCTCAACAGGTAGCCTCCACCACTAACGTGGTAGGGAAGAAAGGGGCATAGAAAACTCAGATCCAGTTTTAATTTCCTCTAAAGGGAGACGACTCCCTTCACTTCTACTCGGGGTTCGTTGGCTTGATGCTGTGGTTTGGATATCCCCTCCAAAATACATGTCAAAACATAATCCCCAATGTGGCAGTACTGAAGGATGGAGCCTTTAAGAAGTAATGGGGTCATAAGGGATCTGCATTTATGAATGGATTAACCTATTCATAGGTTAATGGATTGATGGGTTAATGAATTAATGGGTTATCATGGGAGTGGGACTGGTGGCTTTATAAGAAGAGGAAGAGAGACCTGAGCTAGCACATTAGCACTGTCCTCTCACCACGCAATGCCCTGTGCTGCTTCAGGACTCTTCGGAGAGTCCCCACTGGCAAGAAGTCTCTCACCTGATCCAATGCCTCGACCTTAAACCTCTGAGCCTCCAGAACTGTAAGAAATAAATTAGTTTCCTTTATAAATTACCCAGTTTCAGGTACTCCATTATAAGCAACAAAAAACAGAATAAGACATCTGACTAACCACATGATCCCAACACGACTGCAAAGAGTGTCTGGAAGTCTTCTAGTGTGCCTAGATGGAAAGAACCAGAGGTAGTTACCAGGAGTAAGTGTGCTCCTTCCTGCTTAGCCCAGAACCACCTGCGGGCTAGGAGACACTAGTGGTTGCTTCCTTTTTCTGGGTTATCGATATACCTTGACTATGGCCCAAAAGATAAACTTACTCTCGGTGTCTTGCAGAAAATGGATATCAGCTAAGTAAAACTGAAAATTGATCCAATAATCTAAATAATAAAGACCAAGAATTTTGTCCTTTCACTGAAACAGAGAATTGAAGCAAAGTAATAAATCCTTTAATTCCCTGGATTACTACTTAAATTATACACTTATCTTCACTAGTGTAAATCTGGCCTGTCCATCTGCCAAAGGATAGTTTACCTCTTCAACTAACCCTCCTGGAACACCTGCTACTGTGCTAAATGCTGGAAACAAAGTGAATTAGTCTGTACTTCTGGTTCTTTTTGTCAAGAAGAGAAGTTAAAATGAATATACAAATAGCTATAAAAAAGGAAGAATATGAGAAGCTCTAGGAGGTCTAATAAAAGAATGGGTGTACAAAACATGCTATTCCAGGCCGCATGTCCACACCTGATTGGAGCAGGAACAGAGGCCTAATCCGGAAATTAACTTATGGCCAGGTTAGAAAGGATGGGAAGAACCAATGTGAATTCACTCTTGGCAGTTGAAATAAGAAAACCCAGAGACTGAGTTAATAAAAGGACATGTCCAGTTGAAGCTGCAGTCATCACTATAGCCCAGCAAGCTGAAGTTAGAAGCCTGGGAGCAAAGGACAGCGCAGAAGCTGATAGAGAAGCAGATGCTACAAGAGAGAGAACATGCTTCTCTGTGTCATTCAGCAAACCCCTCCTGGCATTGGTTCCCAGGGGAGCAGCTGCCCTGAAGTCTGTGTTCATGGAAGAACATGTCATACAAGTTACAGGCATAGTTCTGGAGACCCTAGTTCATATTTCAATTTGGCACAACATAGCTGTGCAGTGGTGTAAGATATTTAACCTGTCTAAGCCTCTGTCGTCTCAATTGGAAAATGTAGAACACAATTCATACGTTTGTTGCAAAGATTAAAAGAAATAATACATGGAACATAGAAAGCACTAAAGTGCTATTATCAATGTTACTATTACATCTATGAGCTCTCACCTCCACAATCCATGTGTGCCTTTGTAATAACCTACTCTCTCTATTTTTCCTCCTGAAGGAACTGAATGAGTCTTTGTTTCTCATGACACAAAGATCCCAAATAAGCCTTTCGGTTTTATGTAAAATAGTTTCTGAGGGGGCAAGATTTGAGGCAGATCTGGGATTTTCCTTAAGTCAGAACAATACATTGGTAGATTATCTGAAAGATTTCTTCTAGTTCTAACATTTTATGATACTCCACAAAAATCAGTTAGTGCTTGTTATTTCTGTAGAGTATTTAAAAATACTTTTTAACAAGGACATGTTGAAGACCCAGAAATGTAAAAGTGATTGTTTATGGATCATCTTCTCATGTACTCATTACTGCACCCAACTGCACAGCACTCTATAAGTTAGGCATGGATGATATTACTTTCACCCCATTCTTCAGATGAGGAAATAGAGCTCACACAGTACATGTGACTTATCACAGGCTTTAAAGTGGCAAACCATTGGCTCAAAAATCCTGGTTTTCTGACACCTGTATCCATGCTCTTTCTGCTGTTTCCTGCTGTCCTGCTTCCTCGGCCCCAAACCCAGAGTGTTGTATGAGGTTCTCCAGAGCATAGGAATGCAGAAAGAGAGAGGGGCTATAAGTGGAAGAGTGGGGCCGGAGGATGCAGACAGGCCTTGGGATGACAACAGTGGACACTAATAATGGGAATTTAATCCACATTTATGATGCAGGGCAGGTGAGCCTCAAAAGTGGGGCTTAACCTGGGAGGGTTCTTGGCTTCACTCAGGAAAGAATTCCACAGCAAGCTGACAGTGGAGGAAAGTAGGTTTACTGAAGCAGCAGTGTACAGCAGAGTGGCTGCTTTGTGCAGAGCAAGGCTAACCCATAGCTACAGTTGGGTAGCTGTATTTATATTGACTTTTTAATTACATGCAAATTAAGGAGCAAGTTATCCAGAAATCTTTAGAAAATAGGTGTTAACTTCTGTTGTCGCCATGGCATTTGTAAACTGTCATGGCACTGGTGGGAGTGCCTTTTTATTTTTTATTTTTGTGGGTACATATTGTATATATTTATGGGGTAAATAAGATACTTTGATACAGACATGTGATGTGTAATAATTACATCATGTCGAATGAGGTATCCATCCCCTCAAACATGTATCCTTTGTGTTACAAACAATCCAATTATACTCTTTAAGTTATTTTAAAATGTACAATTAAGTTATTACTGACTATAAGGCTGGGGTTAGTGGCTCATCCCTATAATTCTAGAACTTTGGGAGGCCAAGGCAGGTGGATCTCTTGAGGTCAGGAGTTTTGAGACCAGCTTGGGTAATGGCAAAGCCCTGTCTTTACAAAAAATAAAAATAAAAATAAATTGCCAAGTGCGATGGTGTACACCTGTACTCCCAGCTACTTGAGAGGATCACCTGAGCCCAGGGAGGTCGAGGCTGCAGTGAGACATGATTGCACCACTGTCTGGGTGACAGAGTGAGACCCCATCTAAAAAAAATAAAAATAAAAAATAAAAACAAAAATTATTATTGACTATAGTCAGTCTGTTGTGCTATCAAGTACTTGGCCTTATTCGTTCTCTGAGAACTTTTTATACCCATTTATCATCCCTACTTGTCCCCCAACCCCTCCAGTACCCTTCCAAGCCTTTGGTAAACATCCTTCTACTCTCTGCCTCCATGAGTTCAATTGTTTTAATTCTTGACTCCCCCAAATAAGTGAGAACATGTGAAGTTCTCATTTCTATGCCTGGCTTATTTTACTTAATGACCTCCAGTTCCATCCGTGCTGTTGCAAATAACAGGATCTCATTCTTTTTATGGCCAAATAGTACGGTGTTGTGTATACGGACAACGTTTTCTTATCTATTCATCCACTGATGGATACTTAGGTTGCTTCCATATCTTGGCTGTTGTGAACAGGGCTGCAACAATCATAAGAGTGCAGATATCTCGTCTATATACTGGTTTCCTTTCTTTTGGTTATATACCTAGCTGTGGGATTGCTGGATCATATAGTAGCTCTATTTTTAGTTTTTTTGAGGAACCTCCAAACTGTTCTCCGCAGCGGTTGTACTAATTTACATTCCCACCAAAAGTGTACGAGGGTTCCCTTTTCTCCACATCCTCGCCAGTATTTGTTATTGCCTGTCTTTTGGATATAAGACATTTTAACTGAGGTGAGATGATATCTCATTATAGCTTTGATGTGCATTTCTCTGATGATCAGTGATGTTGACCACCTTTTCATATGCCTGTTTGCCATTTGTGTGTCTTCTTTTAAGAAATGTCTATTCAGATCTTTTGCCCATTTTAAAACATATTTTAGGATTTTTTTTTTTTCCTATAAAGTTGTTTGAACTCCTTATGTATTCTGGTCAGATGAGTAGTTTGAAAATATTTTCTCCCATTCTGTGGGTTGTCTCTTCACTTTGTTGATTGTTTACTTTGTCATGCATAAGCTTTTTAACTCGATGTTATCCCATGTGTCCATTTTTGCTTTGGTTGCCTGTGCTTGTGGGATACTACTCAAATTTTTGCCCGGACTAATGTCTTAGAGAGTTTCGCCAATGTTTTCTTGTAGTAGTTTCACAGTTTGAGGTCTTAAATAAAGTCTTTAACCTACTTTGATTTGATTTATGTATTTGGCAAGAGATAGGAGTCTAGTTTCATTCTGTGTATGGATATCCGGTTTTCCCAGCACCGTTTATTGAAGAGACTCCCCAGTGTATGCTTTTCGCGCCTTTGTTGAAAATGAGTTTACTGTTGGTGTATGAACTTGTTTCTGAGTTCTCTATTCTGTTCCATTGGTCTATGTGTCTATTTTCATTCCAGCACCATGCTGTTTTGTTACTACAGCTCTGTAGTAGGATTTGAAGCCAGGTAATGTAAACGTGAGTGCTGATATAAACGTGAGTGCTGATGAGCAGTGAGGGCAACCAGAGGTTACCTTCAATGCCATATGCTAGTTCTAACCAGTTCCCTTATCTCATCCTGTTGGGACTAGGAAATAAGTCCTGCTAGTCTGCTACCTCACTAGCAAGGACCACAGGGAAGATGGCAGCCATCTTTTCATCTTTCCTTCTTTTGGGTCTCCTTTAACCACAGCAGGAAGGCCTGTTCAACTGTTCCAAGAAACGGTAGCCAGAGAATGGCAGAGAAAGTGAGGAGGGGGTACAAGTGGCAATTGTGATCAGCAACTAGGATGTTAGAAAAAAAACAACAGCAAAAAGGGGAATCAGCTATGGTGTGCTGGTAAACTCCCTCACATTACCTGACTTCAAATCATACTATAGAACTATAGTAACAAAACAGCATGGTACTGGCATAAAACCAGACATATAGACCAGTGGAATATGTTTAACTGGCTATCCAACACCAAACACACACACCAAGAGATTTAGTATTTGCCAGTTTCTGTGGTGTAAATACTTCCAGCAAGGGACAAGCTACCAATCTGATTTTCCTGACTGTGAAGTTGTACAACCAGGAAGGTTTGTACAGCTATCCAGCTGTCCAGTTGTCCAGTTGCATACCATTTCAGCATTCCCATCTTATAGGCAAGAGATGTAGATAAAGGCCGAGCATAGATAATAGTAAAATATAGCGCAATGACTGGGAAATGAAGAATTTTGAGCATTTATCAATTTTGTTAAGTATATTTTATTTAATTGTAAGTTTACATGATTCAATTTTTCATAAAGGCAGTATTGAACAACAGGCTCACAAAATTTCTGAAAATTTAGCAGTAAGCTCCTGAGAGCTGGTAAAAGCTGCCTCAGCACACCAGTGGAGTTAGCCGTTTGCCTTCAGCCCAACAATGAGAGGTACACAGAATATATTCCACTCCTCCTTCCTCTCCAGCCTGTGGGGGGTTAATGAAGTGGCAATTACTATTATCTGACCCCCTCGTCCCCCAACATGCCCAGCCTACCCTCCTCTGCCCTCCTGAGTCATTACTGAAAGAGGAGGGCAGGTTTTTTTATTGATCTCTTCCTTCACCTTCAGAGTAAGCTCTGTGATCCAGTATTGAGTGCAGCTTCTATAAACACTTGTACCGTGTGTTTATTGTGACACCTGGACTATCATGAAGGCAGCTTCTATTAGACACTGAATGCTAAGATAAACAGCCAGTCTTGTCTAGTTGGAACCATGCAGACCTCGTGAATATAGTCTTATAAATTTTACAGCACCCGTGAAATATCGCTCTGGAAGCAGGAACATTACAGAGATGGTTAAACCAGACCCCTAATTCCCTCGAGGACTATTTTTAGAGCTATTAATCTCATATCAGGCACAATTTACAGCCATAATAGCTATTTCTTTGCTGGCATATATGTACATAAACCAAACCAGTATGAAAGAGAAGATATTTAGATACAATTAAAGCAACGGGTTTCCATGCGCACTTCGGATAGAGAACATAGATGACTCACTTCTCTCAAAAATGATTCTTTTGTATCATTTTGACTTCATTAAATTCTGCAAAGAGAATTTTGAAAACAGCAATCACAAATTCCCCAAAGCCCACAGTAACTGATTCCACAATAAAGAGTGGAAGTATCACACTGGAATGGCTAAGATAAATGTCTGAGAATCCCTTTAAATGCCGGAAGTCATAGCCCACCAGTATTTGCCTGTGGGGCCCGGGGGAATTTATGTACTGCAGCTAAATAAAACATAAAACATTATGATGCATATTTTCTAGCATCTAGACTGTTTGCTCCATATAAAAGTTTATTGATACCTTCAGGGATTCAGATAAATGTTGCAAATTCTCAGCTTCTACTGCTTGTGCTACAGAGAGACTTTATTTGAAAGTTACCAGTTTTTTGCAGTATTTGTTTATTGGGTCATAGACTCTGCTATTTCTATTTGGGGACATATGAATATTTTCACAAGCTTCTATATGAACCAGGTTACACTGAGACCATCATTTTAAACAAATAAGATGTTGTAGTGTCTAGCACCAAGCTTGCAAATACTGACTCTTTAATGCGAGTTTCTAGGAGAAAGAAAGGAGGGGCCAACGGACAGAATTGGACCTACAGTAGTTCTAGAGAAGACCGGTTAAATGGCGTTCTTAGTGTTTTCTCCATATTTAATCACCCAGAGTTGGGGCTTTTTCTGCTTTGATTACAAATATAACATCTAAGGCCGTAGCCCACAGAGGCCATGTCTGTGCGTGGATTCATTCTGGAGCCATTGGTTCCTCCCAGGAGAAATCATCATTTCCATGCTGAGCCATGCTAGAGCTGGTGTATATTTTGAAAAGGAATCAATGAGCTGAGCAGGAGAAACCTTCCTGTTTCCAATCCCCCTGTCTGCACTATGGCAGTCCAGACGGAAGGGGAGGGAGAGGTACTTAGATACTGAGGTGCTTCAGCCTTGCGCATACACCTCCTTCTCTCCTCCTGCTTCTCAACACAGCACAGGTGTCACCTCTGTCTTTCATCTCCAAGAGTTCTCCCTCCTAAAAATCTCATAACACGGTCCCACTAGGATACCCAGTTTATAGACTGATTTCATAAAGTTGCATATTTTTCTCCTGGTGTCTGTTTGCAGAATACCATCAAGTTCAGCCACTCACTACCTGCGTGACTTTGAGCAAGTTTCTTAACCTCTCTGAGCCTTTGTTTTCATAATGAAATGAGGCTGAGAAAACACCTTGGAGGAGTTTTGTGAGGATTAGATAGACAACTGGTGTCAAGGGCACAGTGCCTGGCATGTGGCTATCTTTTCATATAGGTAGTTGTTAAAATAACTGTTGCAATTTTTAAAAAATTTAAATAGACCTTCATAAAAGTGAATTTGCTTGTGAAATCAGTCCCCGGGCTAATAGATTATTAGCACCCCAGAAGCCCTTTCCTACCCTTCCCAGCCACTGACTACCTCTCGCTCAAGGAAAACCACTTATGTGATTTCAACATCATGGATTAGTTTTTGAACTGTATGAAAATAAAATCAAATTGCATGCTCTCTTTTCTCCACTCACATTATGTTTGTGAGAGGCATCCATGCTGTTGTATGCAGTTGTAGTTAGTTCATTCTCATTGCCATATAATATTTTATGTTATAATATACAATTTATCCTTTCTACTCTACAGGTGTTTGGATTGCATTCAGCTCCTGGGTATGACACCATTCTGCCATGAATACCCTTGTGTATGCATTCTAGGAAACCCGTGTGGTGCATTCTGAGAGGACGAATGGCTGGGTCGCTGGGCACACTCTGCCCGAGTAGATGTGCTGTCAACATTTGCCATCAGGAAACATGCCCCACTTCTCATGCCTGAAGCACACCCAGAAGTTATACTGAGCAATTATTTATAAACAAATCCTGATACTGAACAAAAGGCACATATGAAAAGCAAAGAGAGAAGCATTTGTAAATTATTTTACTAGAAAATAAAATTTTTTCTTAATAATAAAATACATTATTTACTCTGGAGCCATTTTAGATGATGATGTAGATTAGAGATCGGCAAACTATGGCCCTTGAACCAAAGGTGGCATGCTGACTGTTTTGTAAATAAAGTTTTATTAGAACACAGACACAAGCATTCATTACGTAGTATCTGTGGCTGCTTTTACAGTACAGTGACAGAGTTGTGTAGTTGCAAGACCATGAGACCCACAAAGTCTAAATTATTTACTATCCGGCTGTTTAAATAAAAAGTTTGCTGAACCTCGATATAAAGAATATTTTAAAAGGTGTGAGAAAGATCATTCTGAGCTCTTCTATGCTCCGGGCAATGTCCTCAATTCCATGCATGTTCCTTTATCCTTCACTACAAGGCAGGTACTCACTTTGCTCTCAGTGATTACCTCTAGGTGGTAAGAAATTGTTACTTGGTCCAAAGATTTTATAAATGATCATATATCTTTGACATCAGAAAAAAATAAACAGGACCAAAAAAATGTTACAGAAAAATTATATAAAATATGGCAGTTAGACAAAAGGGAGCTGGCCAGTCAAGAAAGTCCAGAAAAATGACAACGAGAGAGGGTCCTGCTGGCAAGGGGCCTCCATCCTTGCTCAGGGGAGAGAGACCTGGTCCAAGCCACTCTGCAGCTGGCATGCCCCACAGGAAGAGCAGAAAGTCAGGTGGTCATAGATGAGTGACTTCTGCATGGAGAGTCATCCAAATCCCTTCTGCTCCTCAGACAATAAAAAATTCTAGTTTTAATTTAGTTTCCCCTGTAAATTTGCCTGCAGGGGTAGAATAAACTGAACAGCAAACATCAGAATCCAATCTGCTTGATGGTTTTATTTCTCATTATGGATGAATAAATTGACACTTTGTTTTCTACCAAATCATTGTATATTCGAAATGAGTGCTTTTGTTCTTGTTTAATATTCAGTGGGACTGGGGGCAACACAGGACATACAGAAAACATATTTCCTTTCCTCTGGCCTAAGCCCTTTGCATGTGTGTGTGTGTGTGTGTGTGTGTGTGTGTGTGTACGCTTAAGAAATGAGATGTGGTTATCATAACTTTATATGTAAAACCCACTGTGTACTCTTTTGCTTCCTTGTCTACTGAATCTAAATCTTAAACAATCAGCTTATGCAAAATTTACCTTCTGTATTAGACAAGGTTCTTCAGAGAAACATGATCAATAGGAGATTACCTGTGATTGATGATCAATCAATCTATCTATCTCTCTGGTTATAGAATACAGGTAGATATAAAATGACATTCATTATAAGTTATTGGTTCATGAGTTTATGTGGCTGAGAAGTTCCAAGATCTATAGTTGCAAGCCAAAGCTCCAAGAAAGCTGATAGGATATTCCCGGTCAGAGACCTAAGGCCTGAGAGCCAGGAAAGTGGATAGTGTAAATTCCAGTCTGAAAGCCAGCAGGCTCAAAACCCAAGAAGTGCCAGTATTTTAGACTAAGTTCAAAGGCTGAAAAAGACCAATATCCCAGCTCAATCAATTAGACAGGAGCAATTCTCTCTTACTTAGCTGTTTTGTTCTATTCTGGTCTTCAAGTGATTGGATGGGGCCCACCCACATTAGGGAGGGCAATCTGCTTTACTCATTCTACTGAATTAAATGCAAATCTCATCCAGAAACACCCTCATAGACACACCAGAATAATGGTCAGCCCAATGTCTGCACACCCTGTGGTCCAGTCAAGTTGATGCATAAAATTAGCCATCATGCCTTTCTAAATTGTGCTGTAGCCAGAAAATATACTTACTCCAATGAGCACTCCCATTTTGACTGATTAACTAGGCAGGAGTGACAGCCTCTATTTTGTAGTTGGGTTTGTATTCCAAATCTAGCTGTGGTGATATCACATAACCCTTTTACCTCTGGAATGTCTTAGATAAACTTTTGCACATAAAAGAAAAACAACAGTTTACTGTTTCTCTAAGCTTATTAGTGAAAATATCTTCTATACTTTTCTGAGGAGGAACACGTGAGCCCAGACGTTGACAGGCAACTTCTTGGTCATGCAAATAACTCAGGTCTTTGAGATGGTGTGTTAGGCAGGCTTTCCTAGAAGCAGGACCTGAGACAAGGATTCAGGTGCATGTGACTTACTGAGCTTGTGGTATCTGGGGAAGGGATGGGGAAGTAAGATAGAACAGAGGAAGAGGGCGATGATCTGAATGTTTGTGTCCTTCTAAAATTCACATGTTAAAAAGTAATCACCAGAGTGATGGTATTGGGAGGTGGGGTCATCGGAAATGAGATTAGTGCCCTCATAAACAACCCCAAGCAAGCTTGTCCACTTCCTCCATCATATGAGGATGCAGAGAAGGCACCGTCTGTGATAAAGTGGGCCCTTACCAGACACTGAGTCTGCCAGTACCTTAATCTTGGCTGTCCTATCCTCCAGACCATGAGCAATGAATTTCTGTTGTTTATAAACCCCTCAGCCTATGACATTTTATTATAGCATCCTGAATAGACTATGACAAGGAGTTAAGGAAGGATATAATTTCGCCTGGAGACAACCACCAGCCTGATCCCATGTGGAGCTCTGGAGCAAGAATTGCACCATCAAATTGGTTCTACTTTGACCAGGGAGATTGGTCTTTTGGAACCTGCTCCTCCATCAGCCTGTCATCCCCTAAGGATGAATGAGTATGGATGGTAGGAAGGTGTAGTCTCCCGGGCTAGGGGCTCCCATTTTTCCACGGCCATTCTTTAGAGAAGGGGCAGCTTTGAGCCATTAGCAGGCAATACTCACAGCAGTTGAGGGAAGGGTGATGGCCAGGAAAGGGATCTGGATGAGGCAGAAATAGCTTCCCCTGTGCAGGGGGAAATTGTAACCTATCTGAGCGAACGTGGGTCAAAGTGTCTCTAATAACTTTTGGAGGTCATATCTTTACATATTGTGTTAGTCCATTCTCACACTGCTATGAAGATACCACCCGAGACGGGGTAATTTATAAACAAAGGAAATTCGATTGACTCACAGTTCCACATGGCTGGGGAGGCCTCAGGAAACTTACAATCATAGCAGAAGGGGAAGCAGGCACCTTCTTCACAAGGCAGAAGGAGAGAGAGTGTGTGCGAAGGAGGAACTGTCAAACACTTATAAAACCATCAGATCTCATGAGATCTCACTCACTATCATGAGAACAGCAATACTGTTGCCCCCATGACCCAATCACCCCCATTAGGTCCCTCCCTTGACACATGGGGAATATGGGGATTACAGTTTGATATGAGATTTGGGTGGAGACACAGAGCCAAACCACATCACACACTATCATACATTACAAAATAAAGAACAACAACAAAAAAAGTGCTTGGTTTTGAGAATAACTGGAATCTGGATTGTATGTTTATAATACAAAAAAAGGCTTTCAGGAAAAATGTGTGTGTGTGTGTGTGTGTGTGTGTGTGTGTAGTGAAAAAAAAGAAAAATCCTTTCCTCTGCCATATTTAAATTTACTATTATAAAATAAAATGTGTCCCTTGTCGATATGAGAATTGCAGACATGAGAATTAACATTGTGTCCTAAATCCATTTGGGCATTGATGACATGTAGGAATTCATTATGAGAACTAACTCTCAATCCACAGTATAAATACCCATGGGTGAGTCTGCAATTACATGAGACTCATCTATTTTCCAGGAATTTCATTAATGGCATTAACGAAAAATATCAACTTTGGCACTAAGCTTGCATTAAAATTTCCTGTTTCCGAGCTTGTCTTTGAGCATTTTAATTATAAATATGTAGATCTGGTGCTGCCTGATCCATTAGGCATACAGCATGTGGTTATTTAAATAGAAATTAAATAATTAATTATTAATTAATTATTCAAAATGAAATAAAATGAAGAATTGAGATTCTTGGTCACGTAAAACACAATTTCATTGCTCAGTATTTCTCTGTATCTTGTGACTACCTGATCGGATAGCACAGAGATAAAATATTTACATTCACTGCAGAAAATTCTATTGGTTAATGCTGATACAGACATTCAGAAACCTGAAGTGAATAGAGTCTTTTAAAAGTATAAAATATTTGTAAATAATTGTGTTTCAAATTTCTTGTCTTACACATTTTTAGAGTTATTGGTGCTGTCATTATCGTTGTTAGATTTTTTTTTAATGACAGCTATATAAATAGAAAGGATATGTACTTTGGAGCTGAGTAGCCCTGGGTTCAAATTTACTTACTATCTATTGATAGGGTAAGTCAGTTAATATTGCTGAGTCTCAGTTTCCCCTTCTGTAAAATGGGGAGAATAACATTTACTTTGAAAAGGCTTCATGGAAATTAGATACATTAGTGCCTCTAAAAAATCCAGCCTGATATTTGGCACTTAGTAGTGACCTTATGATAATTATTATGGTTTTCTTTCTTTAAAAAAAAAAAAAAGTTTTTTCTCTGCAGGCATGTTTTCATGGAATTTCTAGCTTACAGCATTAGAATTTCCCCCATTCGTTTCGATATATTTGTTAATTATCCTATTTGCACGTGCCTGAAATCATTTTTACGTTATATAATTCTCTGCTTTCTCTTCAGACCACATAAATCTTTCGCCTTACAACTGTTTTGACAGTGGCAAATGAGTTGATTTCCTTCTTCATCTCCTCTTTTTGGTTAAGCTTCTAAGATAAGTTACTGAAAAGGAATTAGAAGAAATTAAACTAAACCTAGATTTTATTATTCAATATGAAAGATAGAATGGTTATAAATCTGGACCAAAGCCTACTCCTATTATAGTTAAGAGACTAATCTCTCTCTGCGAGGGTTCTTGAGAATCATTTATAGAAGAGGCTTTTGAGGTGCTTTAAAACATCAGAAGGAAACTCATCCAAAAATGAGTTGGCTCAGGAGTGCCAATTAGTCCTGCATTTGATCTGTAGCAGATGACAGGCATTTTAGCCTGAAGAGCTACATGCAGACCGCTGGGGGTAAGCCCTCTTCCCATCCGGAAATCTGCCTAAGCCCCACCGAAAGGGCTGATGTTGAGTTCCAGGTTCTGCCTCCTTTGACGGAAACTCACTGAAGGACAATTCCTTAACTCCTAAAGACCCTGTGAGGGTAAGCACAGTTATGAAGAAGACAAAAGGCAGGTTCAACAATACAGCCTTTTGGGCGGCTGGCCAGGAATTTAAAAGCCGTGATTTAAAGAATTAAACAAAATTCTCCTGGGAGACCAGGAAGCTCAGAAAATACCCCGGTCTCGCTCTCCACTGACAAAACAGCAAATGTAGAACATGCCACTCAAAGTAAGGAAATTCCAGTCACTTCTGGGTTTTATTTCTTTTTAATGTATTAATCTGGTTTGCCCAGACAGCTGCTTTAGCCCCCAGTCTTGAATTTAAAAATCTACCCATGGATCCTCCAATCCACAAGGACCCGATTCTGAGTACCTCAAGGACAAAAGACACCTACAGTCACCGAAATTTTTATCCTGTATCTTAAAGAACTTATATTGGAGAATGAGTGAGATGACAAATTTGAATAATGTATTACTAATAAATATTATTATTAATTATTAATATACTATTCGCTATATATTATTCAATTGTACATCTTATATATACCTCTGTATATATACACATATGTATATGTGTGTGTATTTTTTTCTGGACAGTGGGTGTTTTTAGCTTTCATGGACAGTGATTTCCTTTCAGAAGTAGAAAATGCATATTTGGGATTTTCAGGTGGGAAATGCAATGTTCTGGCTCCAAAGCTGGTCCCTAGAGACAGGGAAACCACGCCCACAGGCCCTCCCTAACGGGCAAATGGCCTCCCCCTGAATATAGTTTGCAGAGAAGCAGCTAAGCCTGAGCAGCAGGTACAGAGTGGTTCCCAGGCTGCTGCTGCAAAAAAGAAAAGCCGGGCGCGGTGGCTCAAGCCTGTAATCCCAGCACTTGGGAGGCCGAGACGGGCGGATCACGAGGTCAGGAGATCGAGACCATCCTGGCGAACACGGTGAAACCCCGTCTCTACTAAAAAATACAAAAAACTAGCCGGGCGAGGTGGCGGGCTCCTGTAGTCCCAGCTACTCAGGAGGCTGAGGCAGGAGAATGGCGTAAACCCGGGAGGCGGAGCTTGCAGTGAGCTGAGATCCGGCCACTGCACTCCAGCCTGGGCGACAGAGCGAGACTCCGTCTCAAAAAAAAAAAAAACAAAAACCTAACCATGCCTCTGCACAGATGTGTGACAGCTTTCGAAAGGAGTGCAGCTCCTGCCCACCTGCTGTGCTCTGTTTCAGAATGGGGTTTTCATTTAAAAGACAAAGCCTGGTTAGCTTTTTACCTTTGAACCTTATTGCATCAATTGCCACTCAGATTGCAAGTGTTTTGATTGGGGGGAGAATTGCCGGGAGAGAGGAGCCTGGGAAGGCCTCTCCCTTCCCTTCAATGAGGAGAGGTCACCTCTTCAGGATGGCAGTGCAGTCACAGCCCAAGGGCACTTTCTTAAACTGCTCAGCACCCCAGGCTCATAAGCAAAAGCCTCTCTGCTAAAGCACACAGAGAGGAAGTGGAGCCATCATCTCTGCATTTGGCCCTGAGACAAATGACTCAATAAGGGACTCAAGCTATTAGAAAATCACTTGGGCTTAAATGAAAATTCAAATGAGAGAAATGGAGGCCGAGATAAAAATGGGTTTTAAAATGAAAAAACCACCGGGACCAAGAAAATGAAATAACAGACACAAAGCCCAAAGAGAAACTACATCAAACTGAGGAGTGTAGAAATTTGGAGTCGCTGTCCTGGGCATGGTGATATTCATGTTACAGAACCGAACCGGCGTCCACTCGCCTGGTGCAATGAAACCAGATGCTCACACTGAGGTTTCTGCCGTGATAGAAAGGAAGGCACTTATCGTAGAGCATCAAGCAAGGCGAATCAGGGCAGCTCACGCTTGTAGACCCAAACTCCCTAATGGCTTGCAGGTGAGGCTTTTTAAAGGCGGGGTAAATTTCAGGAGAGATGATGCTACTGGCAAAATCATCAATCAATATATGAAAGTTACGCATTGGTTTTGGACAAAATGGGGGGTTATCTTGAAGCACCTGCTTGCAGGGCAGAGGCAGATTTAAAGATCTTCTGATTTACAATTGGTTAAGGAAGAGAAGCTTTGTTTAAAAATTGTAGGTCAGTAGAAAAATGTTAGGGGAGTGACTGTCTCCAAGTCCCTTAGGAAGAACATTAGAACAAAGGGCGATAGTTAAAGTTTAGTCTTCACCTCCCCCTCATCTGGTGTCTAAGTGCCAGCGGATCAGTACTGTGGGGGTCCCAGCCTCTGAAAGACAACTCAGGGACATATGTTAAGATGTTATCTTTAATTTCCATAGGGAGAGCAAACATCTCTGGGACTCTAACTTCTTTAGCTACTGTTTTAGGCTGCTTTTACCTTCTTGTCTAACAAATTACTTACTTACTTCTCAGGGCTAGCTAGGTGCCTGGAATTTCCTGTGAAGGAACTCAGGATTTTCCTTTATTTCCATGCTTGAGGTCTGTAGGCCCCTAGAAGAGGGGATCCCTCCTTCGTCTTACCCAGAGGTTTACAGGGATTGATTGGGTGATACAATTAGCTGGAGAGGGTCAGAGAAAAGCAAGATTATACTCAAAACAGTCATATCACCACCTTAGTTATTATTCTGTTTCGTATAAATTATGAACATAGACTGCATTTCTCTGCCTCTAATCTCTCTCCTCTCTTTTCTTCCTTCTCTTCTACCTTCCTGCCTTCCATCTACTCACCCATAATTCATTAAAAAAAAATTATTGAGCATCTACCACATATCAGGCATTGTTCTAGACCCCAGGGAAAGAGTGTTGATTGAAACTCATGGAGCTTACATTTTAGCAGGGGAGACAGAAACAAACAAGGTAAAGAAATAAACTATGTAACATGTAAGGTGATGATAAGTAAAAGGGAGGGGGATCGAGTGCAGAATGAGGCAGATTCTAGACAAATAAAACAGTGCCCTCTTTCTGCAGGATGTAGTTTGGCCTTCATGCTCAGTCAAAGCATCCTTCCTCCGGGCAAAGCGAACCACACTGGGACATTCCTTGGCAAGTGGAGCAAGGGCTCCATTCACAACCTGCTTGCTCCTTGCATCAGATGCCACGATGCACTGCAGTCCAGCTATGAAGTGGGGAGTGTGTGTGTGTGTGTGTGTGTGATGCAAAGCTCTCTTGACTCCAGTACTGGTGGTATAGTGTTCAAAAGACCAAAAAAGAGACCTGGAGCCAGCAAACAAGACATAAGGTTTTTTGAGGACTTACACACAGGGTCATCCAGAGGCGGTGGGCTGGACAGGAAAACTGCTACTGTTTATAAAAAGCATGCAGTTTATATAGCGTTTTCACTTATCAACCTCTACCTAGCAACCTTCATTTCAACCAAAACAAAGGGCCTCAATCCCCTGTACAGCCTGCATTCCAAGGGATGGGCCAGGGGCTAGGATGTTCTTCATAGCTAAAGAGTGAATCTCTAGGTTGGCCACTCTTGGATTTCTTAGCTTGGAACTCCAAACACACATTTGTCTCAGATCACAGGGTCATTTTCAGGATATGCTTAAGTTACTGCTGTCCAGTGCTTCTGCCATACAGTGTGATTTTACAGAAGGGGGCCAGGGCAGTCCTCCCTGGAGAGGTGACACTTGAGTGAGGACCTGAAGGAGGGAGGTAGCCACTCTGTGGTAGGTGAGGGAAGAGCAGGAAGGGCAAGAGCAACAAGATGAGGAGAGAGCCTGACAATGGGACGCAGAAAGGGCAGGGGGTCATGTGGATATGTGAGCATGACCACTGTGGAGGAAGCGAGGAGAGGGCAGTTGGGGGACAAGGTTAAGGGTGGTTGCACAGGGATTAAGGCTGTAGAAAGAATATTAGCCTTCATGACCACAAGGGAGGCATCCTCCGAGGCCTTGGCAATCACACCTAACACATTTTGTCAGGATCTCTCTGGCTGCTGATTTGAGGCTCGGTTAAAGTAAGGCAAAGGTGAATGCAAGAGGCCTGGTTAGAAGGCTACTGCATCATCTAAGCAAGAGATGCCCAGTATGGGTCTTGTCTAATTCATCTGCAGTCAGCATAATCTTTCTGAAGCCCAGTTTGATCTGTTTCTTCTTGGTAAAGAATTCTTCAGTGACTCCCCAGTGCCCATACAATTGCCAACTGAAAAATGATGAGGTTCATAAATTTTAAAAAGGGAGCTTTATTTCTCATAAAGGGTTGCAGCCTGCAGGTGGCCATTCTGGCAGAATGGGAAATGTAGCCTCTGGCCAGAAGCCAGAAGCCAGAAATAGGCACTCTGAGGGAGGGGTAAAGGGAAAAAAAATACCTTGAATGGAGTGGTCAAATATACATATTCAATAGGCTATGGGAGGGATCATGAATATTTATGAAAAGAGAAACATGCACATGTGCAGTGGAGCTTCATGCCCCTTCATTGGTCCTATGTACAAATAATGGCAGCATTAGCATGACCTGAGGTTGAAGTTGTCAGCCCTCTGACACCAAAAGGTAAAGCAGAGGATGAGAAATTCTCTGTAGACTGGTCATAACCACTGGGTGGCTGATGGGCTCTTTTTTATTTGTTTGTTTATTTTTTTCAGACAGGTATCACTATGATGCCCAGGCTGGAGTGCTGTGGTTTTTCACAGGCACGATTCCACTGCTAATCAACACAGGAAATTTTACCTGCTTCATTTCTGACCTGGGCCAGTTCACCCCTCCCTATGCAACCTGGTGGCCCCATACACCCAGGAGGTCACGATATCAATGACAAACTTAGTGCAAGCACCCAATTGGTATAGCACACCACAGCCCAGAACTCCTCGGCTCAAGGGATCTTCCAGCCTCAACCTCCTGAGTAGCTGAGTCTCTTGTTAGGCATAAAAGGAGGGGAAGTGTTAGACAGTTGGTTGGTATCAGTGGTGGATTTGAAAGGTATGGTTTCTGCTCAGCCTTTAGGGAAGAAAGTCTATTTGTGGTTAACAAAGGAGCACGTATAACTAGGTCTGTCTGATCTCCCATCCCATCTAGGCTGAGAAATCAGTTTTCAAGGTTTCTCTGTGGTCCCCTTGAGCAAGATATGGTCCTTTCAGTAGGCTGGGGGGACTTAGCATTTAATTTTATTTCTCAAAATGAATTTCCTTGTATTGGATAATGGACTAATCCTAACCAGGCCTTCCTCTTTCCCAGCCTCACAGCCGGGCAACTCCTCTCTCTAGCTCCTGTTTGACACCCCGCTCTCCTGAACTCTAGCTACAGGATTTCAAGCTGGTGTTCCAAATACCTCCTCTGGTCTGCACTTGGAGTCTCAGGTGACAGATCAGTTCTATAGAGGCAGGGCCTGGGGCCTGGCTTTGGAAGATCTTCAGGAAACACCTGTGGAGCTTCCAAACTGGTGAACACATTGAGGTATTGGGAGGTGTCATTCACCCAGAGAGGCATGGGTGCCTGTTCCCCACACCTTGCCCTATGCATCTCTTCCACCTGGCTGTTTCTGAATTGTATCACTTGTAATAAACCAAATCAAATGATGATTCAGAGTGCATATGAAAGCCTCATAAAACACTTGGAAGAAAACAGGATTTTAGCATAGCACCTCACTTTGCACATTAAAAATGGAAAGATATGGTAGAAGAGGCGTGCCAGGCTCTATCTCTGCCTCAGTACCTACGGCCAGAAGGATCGGACATCTGGCATGCGCTCTGTGTTCCTTCATGTTCGTTGCCCTTGAGAATGCACCATTGCTTCTCAGGAAGTAAAGAGAACACAGCCTCTGGGCAGGAAGCTGTGATTCACCAGGAGTGAATGGTGTAACTTCATTGGTTGGCGCAAGGGCACTCCACTCTTGAAACACTCTTGGCTTCTGATGACCACTTTCTTTACTGGGAATTTTGCCCTTATTCTTTATTATTTATTTACTGGGAATTTTGCCCACTAATTTATAGGTATGAAATAACAAGAAAAATAGAGAAAAATTAGAATCTATGTAGATAAAAAATTATGTTATATAATCTAATGTTTTTCTTAAAATACAATGTAAAGAAAAATTTATCTGGTGTTTTACTTAGCACTTATTCTGCCTAATTCTTCTAATCAACAGAGAAAGTGAGGAAGAAGAAATGAAACAGAAGAAGCAAACTGGGAGCAGGGGACCCACGTTTCAAGCTCTTTATGGACTGAGGTCATGCAATCTTGCAACAAATTTGCGGTGTGGGTATTCTTACCCTCTTTTGCCCATTCAGGACATCAAGAAAAAGACCTACCTAAAACCTACCTAAAATCACATGGTAAATGGCAACCTGGAATTTTACCAGGATGGCTGACTTCAAAACTTATGATAGTTCCACTCTATTGAACAGTCTTCGAAAAAGAGAGAGAAACACCTATGATGGTGAAGGAAGAAATGTGCAGGCTGGAGAAGGGGAGAGGCAGAGCAGGGGTGAAGGGAAAGGCAGGCTGGGGAAGGGGAAGGAAGCCCGATGCTCAGAGCAGCTGGAAGATGACTGGCTGTGTTTGGGGCACCATAGCATCTGTTGCAATTGGCCCGAACAGTCTTTTTTTCTTTGAATTGGTCACCAACAATGAAAAATCAAGGAATTTTTTTGTGTGTGTGAAATCTGAATTGCTGATCTCTTTTGAAAGCTCCGAGAGGAGGCCAAGCTGAGCCTGTCTTCCACAGGGTGACAGTTAGCTGGAGCTGAGGGTTGGTGATCTCCTCTTCCCAGGCCTTAGCTGGGAGGTTTCCTGAAGCATCTCTGACAGAGTTAGGCTGACCCAGAACACCCAACATGGCACAACTATGTGTGCCTTCATGTCCTATGTTTTTGCAAACTCTGCCCCAGCATTCTTGACTATTCTTTAAGACCCTAAGACCCTATTCAAAGGCTGCCTACTCTGTAGAGCCTTCTAGTACAGTCCAGACAATTTACTCATTACTTTGGAAACCGTTCTAGTACAGTGTGTGAGCTCCTTAAAGGTAGGGCTGTGTCTGGGTCCTTTTCTTTTCTTTTCTTTCTTTTCTTTCCTTTTCTTTCTTTCTTTCCTTTCCTTTTCTTTCTTTCTTTCTTTTTCCTTTCTTCTTTTTTTTTATAGAGACGATGTCTCACTTAGGCTGGTCTTAAACTCCTGACCTCAAGTGATTCCCTCACCTCGGCCTCCCAGAGTGCTGGGATTACAGGCATGAACCACCACATCCAGGCTGATTCTTATTTCTATATGAGCTTTTAGCACAATATCTGGCTCACAGTGGGGAAACCATAACCATTTAGATGAAATGGACTTATGTCAGATGAATAAAAACTTTGCAGAGTTACAAAATCTAGAGTATCTCATTGAAGAGAAACTCAAACCGCTAGACCTTTTCAAGACTGAGCACTACCAGCAGGGCCCTTGGAGTTCATTCTGCATCTGTCTGCCTGGCATTCCCACAGACAGGTTAGGGTGACATGTCCCCATCACACAGCTGGTGTGGAAGCCAATGAGTTCAAACAAAACATAGCATGCCCAGGTGGATGGAAAACATTTCCTCAGCAAGCCGCCCAGTTTTGATCCACGTTTAAATTTATTTTTTGCTACAACTCAGTACACACACTGTTACTCTAACATCTGTCAGGGAGTGCTTATGTGAATGGGCCCTAAGAAGAAGGGAATGGAGTGGACGGAGATAAGCTTGTTGGGAGGGTGAAGAGGGAAGGCCTTGCAAAGTGGCCAGAGCCATCGCCAGAGGACATTACTCCAGCAACAGGCATGAGTGAGAGAAGGGGAACAGAGAGGAGCCCAGGGAGAAGGTTTACTAGATCGATGGCAAGACCAGGCCGCTTTGACAAAGACCATGAGCCCCTGGTAATTGCAGTACTGATGGATCTGTAACTGCTGCGAACCAAGTCTATATTGTTTTAGCTTGTAATCCCTTTAGGTGGGCCCACTTTTAGTATTCAAAAGTAGACTGCAAACAGAAAACAATTGATGAGTGTTTGGAGTGTCATAGCAACCCTGTAGATACTCATTTGTAGTTTGCTGTTAGCAAACCATCTCTATACATGTAACTTAGTTTGTTCCCATGGCAGCTGCCCAATCAGAGCAGGTACGGTAATGTGATTTGCTTAAGGTCACATGCTAGTATGTAGTTGGGTTTGAACCAACATCTTATGACCCCAGGATCAGAGCTCGTTGTGCAGTGTGAGGAGGAGAGGGTCCTGCCTCACCAGGGTGGACCCCAGGCTGTCAGCCCCGGCACCCTGGGAAGAGCTGGGGTGAGCTACCCCAATTCCTGTCTTCTACTGTGCTGCTTGGGCTCTGCTAACAGTTGGCACTTGGCTGGTGCCGGCTGGCTGGCCATTCATCCGGTTCCACCATCTGGCATTATGCCCTCCTTGTGCACCATCCTCTCTTCTGCCTGGGTGGCTGTGCCTGCTGCTCCTGTCTGGCAGGACCTGAGTGGCAGAGGGTTGACTGTGGGGTCCTGGGCATTAGCTTCCGGCGATGGCCTCATCCTCCTGGAAGTCTGTCTGCCTCAGCCTTGGCCCCAGGCTCCACACCCCCACCATTGATGAAATGTGCTCCTGCTGCCCAGAAAGAAAATGTCCAGGGCTCCAGTCCTGCCTGGTTGGCAGTATTCCCTTCTGAAAACCTTCCTTGCCTGTACTTTGTGCTATTCTGGAGTTCATTTTGAACAGCAGGACTATATTAGCAGAGAAGGAAGGAACAGAAGAACCGGTCACATAAAGAAGCCCTGCCCACACAGTTTGACCTTTGCATGTCCAAATCTCAAAGTGGGCTAAAGGGTCTGTTTGTTCCCTGCCCCATGGAAATTCTGTAACTCAGGCCTTTCCTAGGTTCACTGACAACTCCATGTTTATACGATTGGGATAGTTGGGAAAGAAGACTTAGGGCCACTGTGAGCAAAAAAAGAAGAGGTGTCTGCCATGGTGGAGCATCCAGTTTCCTGGAATAATGGATGCACTCAAATAAACACACAGGAATATGTAAATCTGCATACTCACTGGGTGACCTTCAGCAACATTCTGGACCTTTCTGTGCCTCAGTTTCTTCATCTGTAAAGTGGGGGCACTTTGCTGGATGGTTGTGAGGGTTTATATGCCTTATGCAAAGCACTTAGGATTGTGCCAGCACATAGTAATTCATCAATAAGTATTAGCTATTATTAAACGAGGCAAGTGCCCTCAAAGAGAAGTGAGTGAGGCCATCCTGGCTTATAAAAGAAGGATTTGACTTAGTCATTTGGGAGACAAAAGAAGGCTTCCATGAGGAAGTGGCTTGGACTGAAATGTGAGGAAGTAGATTTTAGCTTTGATGAACAAATCTGAGGAGCACATTCTTGGCAGTAAAAACGGTGTGTGCAGAGTGTTAACAGTATTGGTGGAAGGATAGTCTAGGAAAAGTATGCGGCAGAGAGGAGATGGCAGCAGATGTGCAGACATTATAGTTAGTGGTCAGATCATATTAAGCCTTGAGAACCATGTTAAAGAATTTTGGGAAACCACTGGATGATACTTATTTTTTGTGATGTAACAAATTACCCCAAAACTTAGCAGCTTCAAACAACAAACACTGATTATCTCATGCCATTTCTGAGGGTGAGGAATTCAGGTACAGCTTAGCTGGGTGGTTCTAGCTCAGGGTCCCACAAGAGGTTGCAATCATTGCACCGGGGGCTCCCATTGTGTGAATGGGGCTGGGGCTGAGGATCTAATTCCAGAATCACTCAGGAGGTCTCTCTTCCTCTTTGTGGGCCTCTCTATGCAGCCACTCAGCATAGAGCAGCTGTATGCCCCAAAGAAGCTGTATCCCCCAGAGCAAGTGAGAGGGAGTGTGAGCCAGCCCAACAGGAAAGGGTTTTTATAACCTCATCTTGGCAGTGACATTCCATTATTTCTACCAACATCTATGGGAACATCTATCAGATCTACTCTGATACGGTGTGGGAGGGGACTACCAAAGGTGTGGATACCAAGAGACAGGAGCATTGGGGGTCATCTGAGAGGCTGGTGGCGGGGAAATAATCAGACTTGCCTTTGACTACCTCCCTCCTGCTATAGTGAGGATTGGGTGGACCGGGACTTGATACACACAGGGAGCACAGAGACAGTTGGATGGATTCGAGAGATATTTAACATTAACATGACAGAACCTAGGGACAATTGGATGTGGGTTGAAGGAGAGAGGGAGGACGTAGCAACATAGCTTGTGTAACTTGATGGATGTAAGTGCTGTAATAAGTAAAGGAACATTGGAGGAAACCTGGTTGCATTTGTTTTACCAGAAGATGATCATATATTTAATTTTGGACATATTGAGTTTGGGATGACTAGGAGGCTTCTGATATTAGGCACTGGATATGCATGTCTAGAGCTCATAGGACCCGCCTGCTTTGGAAACCTAAAGGTATGAGTCACACAGGTATTGGCACACAGATAGTACTTGAAACTATCTAGCAATAGTGACCATCCAGAAAGAGTTTATTGAGTAGAGAAGAGTGCCTAGGACAGAACCCTAAGGAAAGCCAACATTTAATGGCCAGTGAAAGACTTCAGCTACGGGTAGAGAGAATTTTGTTCAATTACAAAAGGTCTCCAGGGTAACTAGCTTATAGTATATTAACAGACACCATCCAAAGAGTCAATTGGGAGCCAATGGACATTGGACACCAAGGAGTCACTTGATGCCAGATCTTTTTTTTTTTTTTTTTTTTTTTTTGAGATGGAGTCTCACTCTGCCGCCCAGGTTGGAGTGCAGTGGTGTGATCTTGGCTCACTGCAACCTCCACCTCCTGGGTTCAAGCAATTCTCCTGCCTCAGCCTCCTGAGTAGCCGAGATTACTGTCAGGCGCCACCACACCCGACTAATTTTTGTATTTTTACTAGAGACGGGATTTCACCATGTCAGTCAGGCTGGTCTTGAACTCATGACCTCGTGATTCACCTGCTTCAGCCTCCCAAAGTGCTGGGATTACAGGCGTGAGCCATCATGCCCGGCCGATGCCAGGTCTTTGAGGGTGACCGTAATCTCTGCCATTACCCCCAGGGAGGTGATGTTGTATTAACTTTACCACTTTCACCATGGGGTTGGACACTTTCAAAGGATTCTATTTGACCTTCCCCACTACAATAGCACTGACACCACAGGAAGCAAAATGGTGGTGAGGCAAACACAAAGTATTCCTATTGCAATGATTGAATCAGGAATCAGCCAAATGACTACCAGGAGGATCTGCAGAATCAGTGGACCTACTGTGAGACTGATCTGAGCCAGAACTCCATTTATTAGCGGCCCCCATACATCTTGGTTCTCAAGTGGGGCAGGAGTACGATGATGCGTCAGGTCCCTGGACATCAGTGCTAACTTAATTCCGGTGTCCAACAGTCTTTGATAGCTTGGCTCTTCCCCTCTTCTCAGTGTATGGTTTCCAGAAGAAATGAACATAGGTAACTTTACGGAAGCACCAAGAGAGTCATTACTATACACACTGTCGTGGTGTTGCAGGGTCATTTGTCCTAGAATGAATGAAATGCAGGTATGAAAACTGGCTCCAGCTCAGAAATGGGGTAAGTGATCATGACTTTGTGTGGAAGCTTTCCTCCATGTCCTGATTATCCATTCATTATTTCTTTTAAGTATATAGATTGAGAAAAACCCTTGTTGTCTACTCATCTAAATTTCCTCTGGGGACAAGGTTCTATTAATCACCTTCATAATCAAGTTGGGCCAGCCCCCTTGGCTGATGCTCCAGACTTGCTGCGTATTATTAGAATTGTGCCTTGCTTCTGATGGTTCAGCACTGCCACTTAGCCTTTATTGTTTGGGGATCCTGCCACTCACATTGATGTCAGTGAGCCCAGTTTTCTGGCAGCATCCTTCTTCACTTGGCCCTGGCCTACAGAAGAGGAGAGGCAATACTGAATTTCTTGATGATGCTTGTGACCCTGTCACCAGTACATTCCTTCTTCCTTTGGTAAATGTAGGATCTTCCAGGCTCTCCCACAGTCCACAGTCATCTAGAGGGTTTTCTGGCCTTACATAGTCCGGCATGCCCACCTCTTTGATCACTCCTTCTACCACCTGGCATTGGCAATTCTGGCATTTCCTCTTAGCATGAGCCATCACTTTTTCCATAGTTCTAGAAGCCACCCTAACAGTGTGTTAGAACCATCTCCTGGGGTCCAAGATAGAGTATTAATCTCTGTCTGGATTAAAGCAGAGTGCCCTCATATTGACAAACTCTCTCTAATCAATTTTATGGTCTGCTCCCCTGGATTCAGAACCTTCAGAATCCCATCCATTACGTACTGCACTGGTTCCAGCTGGCACGTGTTGGCTATGTCCTCTAGCTGCTTCAGAAAAGAATCCTTCCCTTCCTAAGCAAGACTGGCATTCCTTGGCGGACTGTGTTGCTACTTAACCCTAGTTATTGTTCTGGTGGCCAGGAGGGGAGGTAAGATCTTGAGAGGGGTATTTGTTGCCCTGCAAGGCAGAGTCCTCCGCATCATCTTCAGAGGAGTGGACTACTTCTGTTGGCCCAATCATTCAGGGGAACTGGGGGATTCAAGATTTTTGAGTGCATCAACCGAGATGTCCCCATCCCATATCTCAAGACCCAATCTCTCCCCAGAAGTGCCCTAGTGTTGGCACAGTAGACCTGTCCACTGAGAGTTATACTTTCTCTGGAATTTGCTATTTTCTTTTATTTTTATTTTAAAATTTTAAAATAACTGATACATAATATTTGTACATATTTATGGGGTACGTGTGATATTTTGATACATGCATGGAATGTGTAATGATCACATCAGGGTAATTAAGATATCCATCACCTCCATCATTTATCATGTCTTTGTTTTGGGAACATTTCAAATCTTCTCTCCTAGCTTTTTTATTGACACATACAATATATTTTTGTTAACTATAGTCACCCTATTGAACACTAGAACTTATTCTTTGCATCTAACTGTATGCTTGCACCCATTAACCAGCCTCAATTCATCGCCCCCGGCCCATCCCCTGACACAACTCTTCCCACACAGTGGTGTCTATCATTCTACCCTCTACTTCCATGAGATCAATTTTTTGGCTCTGATACATGAGAGAAAATATGGGATATTTGTCTTTCTGTGCCCGGTTTATTTCACTTAACATAACAACCTCCAGAAACTTGCTGTTTTCGTGATTGAAATTTAGACCTGGTTCTCAACTGTTTGTGCCCTCTACCTACAGGAGATGACAGCCTCTTTCCAGCCTACCAGGAAGCACTTCTGGCTTTTATTCCTAGGCTTTAATTGATTAATTACTGTTTGCCTTTTATTATCTTTCCCCAAATCTTTAATTCCCCTAAACAACAGACATCCAATTCAATTGTTCCTATAATTACTCTCTCTTCCCATATTTTTTGAACATGTAAAACATTATACTAATGAATGCATTTTCTTTTGCTGATGTATTATTTTGTTAACCCCCAAAGAATGTTTTAACAATTGCACTGCTTGGTAGGGCCAGGGACTCTCTGTGCTGGATTTAGCACCTGTGATGAGGTCCTCACTGCCAGCTGGCCGTGAGGGTGACCCAGCTCCTGCCTCTGCTTTCTTAGATCGCTGACCTTGCTGCCATTTGCATTCTTCCTAGAAGTAGAATCTGATGGAGATTAGTGTATAATCAGTTTATTGGGGAGGTCCTTTAGGTTCAAGGTTTGCGGAAAAAGTGAAGGGAGCAGGACTGGACAGAGGGAGAAGGGGAGAAGTTGTTCTGTGATGAGACCCAGGTGTTCTGAGATACAGAAACAGGCTTTACCAAGCCCTATGGAAATTTCTGAAGCTGTGCTGTCTCTTCGGAAAGGTCCTGAATTGGGATGAGTTGGGACCTTTATATCCTTACACTGACCACTTGTTGAAGGTGGGCTTCTTTGAGAAGAGAACATGGCCTTGAGAAAGGTGGTTCTGAACTTCAGCAGAAGGCAATTTCTAAAGATAGCTGATATCTGAAGAATTTCATCTGGTAACAGTCCCAGCAGCTAAGAGGTAAGTCCTTCATGCTGAATGGAGAGTTCAATGGTACAGCAGCAAGCATCCCCCAGCTACCAATGTGAGGTGTTTGCAAGAGGTTTCACAGACAGAAGATACATCACTATTCTCCTGTATTAATTGCTAAGCAAAAATGTAGGCACTGGCAACTGGTAGATGTGGGGATTGCCAGCAGCTTCCAAGGGTTCCTTGAAAACTATTCATTTATGCTGCAGTTAGCTAAGATCATCAAGGATGGCCTCTTGTGACCACCCCACTTTAGGATTCACTGAAAGCCTTCTCGATCTTCAATCTTCCCAACATATCCAATGGTTATAGGAACCTCTAAGTCCTCATATTAAGTTCCCCCTAGTGAAAATACCTAAAATGGTTTCTATGTTTCCAAACTAACACTTGCTGGTTGTATCATCAAGAGTTATACTCCAAAATAAGAACATGGGAGCACTTCTCAACAATCTCTCCAGTAATCAATTAACACAGGTCTTCCAAATGCCTCCCATTTTTTTAATGCAGTGATAGGTATTGAATGCTAGGATCGGCTAGCTAAAAATGCATTTAGAAATTTTAAAGAGATAATTATATAGAAGTATTGACCACAGGTGAACAATGCTTAGATGGTGAGGGGAAGGTTACTAGTATCAGATAATTCAAAACTTTTGAGTTCGCGTGTCTATACCAGGCTTTCAGCAATCACTGAGGTTTGACATTGGCCCTGAAAGGAAAACAGCTGAGACAGACAAAAAAAAGTTTAAAAACATCTTCAAATGTAGCACATGGACCACTCATTATCTGACAACTGCCTGCCTCCTCAGACTTTCTTCCTTGTGCTTCTTTGTCTCAACTTTATGTTCCAGCAATTCCAAGCTGCTTTCAGTGCTTCTGCATATGTCAAACTTTCTCCCGTCTTTTTTTTTTTTTTTTTTTTGCCCAAGCTGTCACCTCTGCCACAACAAACCTCTCCTCTATTCACTCTTTAAAACTTAGTTTGGATATCAACTAAAAAATGACACAATAAGATCTTCTGAAAATCTCATCCTTTATAAAAGCAATGAGAACACTGGCAAAAATGGTAAGAATTCCCACTTCTAGAACCGTGGAACTTAACAAAACACTTGCAGCAACCCAGGGAGTATTTCTCAAGAAAAAGAGCTGAATCTCAGTAAGAACAGTGAGCTTTGTGTTGCTCTAATTTGCCCTATTCTGATTATCCTCCCTCCCCAGCCGCACAATCATTTTGAAAACAAAAGTTCTCAATCAGGTGAAAAACAGCAGCCTGGCAGCCACTGGAGGGGACAAAATAGGGTCAGTCTAAACATTAAGTAGTTTGTCAGCCAAAGAGACTGGGGATTTAGGCAGGGACCAGACCCTAAAAGACTTTACATGTCCCACTATAGACTTTTCATCTTATCCTGAAAGTAATGGGGAGTCCTGCAAACATTTTTGGCCTCAAAACTCCATTCCCAGATAATTGCTATTATTTGACCTGTTTTGGTGGTTCCTTAGGAAGCTGTTTTTAACTCAGTTCGGAGTTTTTTCCAGTTTCTTTTCTTTCCTTTCTGCAGAAAGGAAGTTTCTGGGGAGTGTACTTAATTTGGATGAATATAGGGGACTATGTTCACAGGAATGAGAACTGTGGTGAGGCAGGAATTTACTCTTTTTTTTTTTTTTTGAGACGGAGTCTCACTTTGTCACCCAGGCTGGAGTGCAGTGGTGCGATCTCGGCTCACTGCAACCTCCACCTCCTGGGTTCAAGCGGTTCTCTTGCCTCAGCCTCCCAAGTAGCTGGGATAACAGGCACCTGCCACCAAACCTGGCTAATTTTTCTTTTTTTCTAAAGAGAGATGGGGTTTCACCATGTTCACCAGGCTGGTCTCAAACTCCTGACCTCAAGTGATCTGCCCACTTCAGCCTCCCAAAGTGCAGGAATTACAGACACGAGCCAGCACACCCCCGCTGGGATTTACTCTTAATGCATTCACAACAAAGGCCTCAGCTAGTGAACAAATGAGTGCCTCAACCCCAGAGGCAGAGCTGGGCAGCACACCCCTGTATTCAGCATCCAGTTGGGTTCCCATGTAGCTTGGCCCATGCTGCTCTCTCAGTGCGTGATCCCCTGAGAGGAGGCAGGAAGAGAGGTGACTGATGAGAGCAGACAATTGTGATTTCTACCTTGAGTCTTCTCCCTGCTAAATGTATGGTTTGGATCAGAATTTATCTTCTTTAGGCCTGTTTCTCCACCCACAGCAAATGATATTTCTACTTAAACACCGAACACGTTGCTGGTATTCTGAGATAACCTGGAAATGGGGTCAAAGTTGGATGGACTACTTCCAGGAAGGAAATCCAGTACCCACGATTGCTGGGAAGGCCAATCACACTGTGCTTCTCCTCCTAACCTCCCCTGGATCTCCCACAGTTCTTGTTATCATTCATTCATTCATTCATTCATTTATTGACACAGGGTCTTGCTCTGCCCTGGCTAGAGTGCACTGTGATGATCTCAGCTAACCGTAACCTCCGCCTCCTGGGTTCAAGTGAGTCTCCTGCCTCAGCCTCCCGAGTAGCTGGGATTACAGGTGCCCACCACCACGCCTGGCTAATTTTTTGTATTTTTGGTAGAGACAGGGTTTCGCCATGTTGGCCAGGCTGGTCTCAAACTGGATCTCCTATATTTCTGCTGCAAAAGTAAAAATGAGGTCTAGTAGCCTCTTCAGAGTACTGAGAAGTTGGTCTAATTTGTTTTGAGTTCCCTGGACCCTGATTAGGATTTTGCATCAGGCAGACATTCATTTTGTTCTGTTTTTCTTTCTGACATTGGCCGATGAGAAATCATAATGAAAGAAAATTATGTCATTCTTTATCCTGGTATCAAATTGTACATGTATTAGTGACTTGGTAAAAAGAAAAAAAAAATGAGTCAATAGTCTTCAGTAAATCACTATAAGCGTTACGGAGAAATCTAAGAATCAGAGACATACAGGATCTTAAGTGATGTGATTCAAACCCCTACATTCAAACAAATGGATTCTCAAAGGCTGGAGGGGGAAAACTTATCAGAATCTCAGGGGGAAGGTGAGGCTCATGTAGTTTGAAAAAGTCTATCTACTTTCTACCCATAGGAAAATTTTGTACAAAATTATTGTCTCTTGGGGATATGCAGAAAATAGTGAGAGTGTTTTAGAGGACACAGGTTAAAAAGACGTTTTAGAAGTAGCTTTGGGAACAAATAGTAGTATGATAATGTTACTCATGAGAAGTTTTATTTCTATCAGCTGCATTTGGCCATAAAATTACACAATGGATCATTACAATGCCCTTAAGTGAAAGAATGCAGCCACCCCCTGCTGCAAAAGAAAATTCCGAAACAGTGAGCATAATACCAAGGAGTTTTCTCAAAACTAAGGATGACAAAGTGAAAATGAGCTCTGGAGTACGTTTGAGTTTTCCTCTTAAATTAAAATCCCCTAGATTTTTTGACAATTCCCATTGACCCTCGACATACCACCGAAGGAAGTGAATTATTGGCATCTCTGTGACTCTAATGATGCCCAAACTTTATAGCTGATGAGCAAGGAATAGAATAAATAGCTCCATTCAGAAGGACAGATTCCCCTCAGGTGGGTAAAAAGATAGCATCATTCAGAAGACCATTATCTGAAATTCTCTGACTCAATTACAGTCTCACTCTGAATCAGTTGTGGTGACTGACAGCGCCTGACAATGCCAGTACTCACATTCCAAGCTGCACAGTAAAGAGAAACTGCAGATGAAAGCACATTTACTCACACTTCCAACAGCAGGATTTCTCAAGGTTTGTCGGCTTTGAATATAAATGCAGAATATTTCCTTGGTGTCAGCAGCAGCTCCAGACTGGATTTCAGGAGCAATTAATAGTCCACAGATTAACCCTTTTCTTGCAGACAGGAACATGAAAATAATTCCCATTGTTGTGTATTTACTCAGCGTGTGTTGTGGGGGGGGAAGAGATACAGGCGCACACACACACACACATATAATATATACATATATGTACAGTCACATGGACATCAATACTATCTGTTAATGAAATGTATCATTTTGTACCTAGAAAAATATTTCTTGCTAATTTTTTGACAAACTACCTAAATAGATTTTATGTTGTCAAATGCACATTAAGATCGTGGGAACCAAGTTTAATTCCTTAGTTTTTCTTTCCAGAAGCTAGGCTGATATTTAACAGGCTGTCTCATGACCTAGAACAGGAGTCCACATCCTCAGCTTGCAGGCCAAGTCCAGCCCACCACTTGTTCTTGTATGGCCTGTGTACACTTTTAAGAGATTGAAGAAAAATCAAAGAACAGTAATAGTTAGTTCGTGACTCTTGAAAATTGTATGACATTCAAATTTTAAGTTCCAAAAATAAAGTTTTATTGGCACATAGCTACACCTTTTTTTTTTTTTTTTTTGAGATGGGGTCTCACTCTGTCACCCAGGCTGGAGTGCAGTGGCATGAACTTGGCTTTCTGCAGCCTCGACCTCCCAGGCTCAAAGCAATCCTCCTGCCTCAGCCTCCCAAGTAGCTGGTACTACAGGCGTGCACCACCATGCCTGGCTAATTTTTGTATTTTTTTGTAGAGATGGGGTTTTGCCATGTTGCCCAGGCTGGCCTTGAACTCCTGGGCTCAAGGGATCCACCCACCTTAGCCTCCCGAAGTTCTGGGATTATAGGTGTGAGCCATTGTTCCTAGTCCCACTATTGATTTATGGATTGTCTATGGCTGCTTTCTTCCTGAGAGGGCAGAGAGTTGAGTAGTTGCAACAGAAATCATACAGCCCAGGAAGCCTAAAATATTTACTGTCTGGTTCTTTACAGAAAAAGTTTGCCAACTTCAGGCCTAGAGCTAGTTTTTCTATGGCCTTTTTGGGTTGGTTTCTGCCCTGCGTAAGATAAGAGTATACAGATGATTCCTGACTTATAATTCGACTTATGATTTTTAAACTTTATGGTGGTGCAAAAATGAAACACGCTCAGTAGAAACTATACTTTGAATTTTAAATTTTGAGCATTTCCCTCGTATAATACTATAATTCCTAGTATAATGCAGTATAATACTCTCTTGCAGTGTTGGGCAGCAAAAGTGAGCCACAGGTCCCCATCAACCATGTAATCACAAGGGCAAACAACTGATACTCTACAGTGTACTGTGTTCCCCGTGTTGTTTGGAATATTGTGTTTTTAATTTTCACATCCCATCATGTGTACAAAACACCCATCTATATCTGGGGAGAAGGAAAAGCAGAGGGAATTACTCTTGAGCCAAAACTCAAAATAATTGCCCAGTATGGAGACAGCAAACCAGCAATGGCCATCGCACTTGAGTTAGGACTGTAGAAAGCCACGACCATCTTAAGGAATAACAAGCAAATTTGTGATGCAGTGGAACCATCAACATCGATCAAATCTACTCTTATCACAAAGAAAAGAGCTGGGCTGATTCATGATTTGGAAAAATTACTTGTCATGTGAGTGGAAGACCAGACACAGAAGCACATACTGCTCAGCCTACTGATGATCCAGGCTAAGGTGAGAAGTCTTTTCAATACACTGAAAGAGCATGCCTGTGATCTTTCCCAAATGCAAATGTTTATAGCAAGTCATGGGTGGGTTCCAACACTTCAGAAGGCATCGTAACTTTCACAATGTGAAGGTCAGCAGTGAGGCAGCAACTGCCGATACTGAAGGTCTTGAAGCATTTAAGAAAAAGTTCCGTAGGATAATTGTGGATGAGAAATATTTGCCAGAATAAATATTTAATGTCAATAAAATGAGTTTGTTCTGGAAGCGTATGCTGGTGCATACATATATTAACAGGCCAAGACAATGCCAGGATTCAAGGCCTTCAAATATCCTGGAATGCTGTTTTGGGGTGGAAATGTTGCAGGGTTCAAATTAAAGCCTTCCTGATCTACCACTTAGGGAACTCTAGAGCATTTGAGAATGTGAACAAGCATCCGTTTCCTATTTATTATTGTCATCACAAGAAAGCCTGGATGACATCAGCATTGTTTAAAGACTGGGATTTGAAGTGTTTTATTCTGCAGGCAAGAGAGTATTGTAGGCAAAGCAACATCTCATTCAAGATTGCTCTGATCTTAGACAATGCTCCAGGTCCTCCATAGCTTATCCGGTGACATCCATCTTGATGTAAAGATTGTATATTGACCACCTCTGAACACAACCACACTCATTCAACTCATGGAACAAGGCACAAGAGCTATGTTCTAAGCATACTACTTATCCACTCAACATTTGCAAAGGCTGTTAAAGAGACTGAATCTGACCTGACGCTCTGAGAGCTTTGGAAAGGTTTTAACATTCTAAATGCTGCCTGGAACATTGCTCCAGCATGAGAAGACATCACACAACAATGCATGAATGGCATTTGAAGGAAAGTTTTGAAGATGTATGTAAATGCATTTAAAGGCTTTAACAAAGATTCTGCTCTTGATGAAATAGTAACTAACAATATTAGTGCTTGGGGAACAGCCAGAATTGGAGGTTAATGAAGAGGATATTTGTGACTTTGTTGGCATTGAGACTGAAGAGCTTCCCAAGGAGAAACTGATCATACTGAGGAAGAAAGAAAGAAATTGAGGCAGAGGAAAAATAAGTTACACCTGAAGCACCAAGAAAGTTTGCAGCAAAGAAATTGGTGGAGGCATTGGTTACTCTCAGCAGTGGCTTATGAACGGTGGAAGAAATGGACATCCATTGCTAGAGATTCTCAAGAACTGACAGGCAGATGCAGGTTGCTCTTGCTTGCTGTAGAGAAATATATAAAGAAAAGAAGAAATGAACTGCACGGTTAAAACTTATCTTCCTGAAGAACTCTATGCTTGCCAAACCATCAACAAGTGTCAATGCCCCACTGGCTTCTAGCAGCTATTCTCAAGCCTCAGCACGAGAGAGAGAAATCAATGACCCTGTCACCGTAGCATTCCCATTATCCAGCAATTAATTTTAGTTCAATGCATAAAACCCTCTTCACACCCAGTGTGCTTTAAGCTGTGTACATTAATGGTGAGTACCCAAACAATGATTCTGTTTTTCATTTTTAGTACAGTATTCAATAAATTACATGAGATATTCAATACTTGTATTTATAAAACAGGCTTTGTGATAGATGATTTTACCCAACTATAGGCTATGTGTTCTGAGCACATTTAAGGTACACTAAGCTAATCTATGACTTTTGGTAGGTTAGGTGTATTAAATGCATTTTTGACTTATGGTATTTTTTACTTATGAGGGGTTCCTTGGGATATAACCCCACCATAAGTTGAGGAATGTCTACATTGCTTTGCAAAGTTCTTGTAGAAGAGTACCTGGGACTATACCTCTATTAACACAATCCAGATCTACTTTTCATCACATAATCCCATTGATGAATAAACAGCACTGTGTTATAATCACATTTGACCACACTATTTATTATATAATGAAAAGTATTAAATTCTATTGGAAAGGAAATTCTCATCATCTAAAATCTTTTTTGGAGACAGTCAGATTTGTATGTAATAGGTTTCTTTAAATAAGATTATAACTATTATCAACAGAAAAGGTTTTTAGAAATGTTATGTTACCTTCTAATTGCAAGCTACTTGTAGAAAACAAAACAAGAAGCAATGCTATTGATTCTCTTTAAACGTAAAATGGTATTGGATTCAAGAGACACTGAATAGCTTTACATATTGGGTGGATTAGTAATGAATTCACCACTTTTTTTTTTTTTTTGAGATGGAGTCTCGCTCTGTCGCCCAGGCTGGAGTGCAGTGGCCGGATCTCGGCTCACTGCAAGCTCGGCTTCCCAGTTCCCGCCATTCTCCTGCCTCAGCCTCCCGAGTAGCTGGGACTACAGGCACCCACCACCTCGCCCGGCTAGTTTTTTGTATGTTTTAGTAGAGACGGGGTTTCACTGTGTTAGCCAGGATGGTCTCAATCTCCTGACCTCGTGATCCACCTGCCTTGGCCTCCCAAAGTGCTGGGATTACAGGCGTGAGCCACTGCACCCGGCCTTGAATTCACCACTTATGCTCAGGAAGGGCACAAAACTCAAAATGGGCCAGGTGCGGTGGCTCATGCCTGCAATCCCAGCAGTTTGAGAGGCCAAGGTAGGAGGATCACTTGAGCCCAGGAGTTTGAGGCCAGCCTGGTAAAAGAGTGAGGCCCCCATCACAAAATAATTAAAAAAAAAAAAAAATTAGCTGGGTGTGGTGGCATGTGCCTGTAGTCTCAGCTTACTTGGAAGCCTGAGGTGGGAAGGTCATTTGAGCCTGGGAAGTCTTGAGGCTGTAGTGAGCCATAATTGTGCCACTGCAGTCCAGCCTGGGTGACAGAGCAAGACCCTGTCTCAATAAAACAAAAACAAAACAAATCTCTAAATGACAAAATTATATTGCATATTGTTCTTCAGTCTAACTCTGAAAGTTTGATGGAAGGGAGATCACTGTGGAAGAAGGAGGGGCAGAGACCCTCAACTAGAGCAATGAATGATCAAAGAGTAAGTATATGAGCTCTTTATTTTAATGCTTTGAAACAAAATTCTTGCTTAAATATGATCAATTAGTATTTTTAATTAAACTTTTGTTTTGATATAATTATAGAAAGACGTACAGTCATAAGAAATAATACAGGGAGACCACATGTCTCCTTCACTCAATTTCCCAATGGGAACATTTTTCAAAAATATAGTCTAATATTTCAATGAGGATATTGACATTAATACAATTAGCTGACCTTTTTTAGGTTTTCTCAGTTTTATTTATACCTGTCAGGGGTGGTGTGTTGTTGGATGTGTGTGTGTGTGTGTGTGTGTGTGTGTGTATTTGCTTCCATGCAATGTTTTCTTCTAGGTTCATGTACATACCAAGACCTGTAAGATACACAACAGTTTCACAAGGATCCTTCCCATTTCCCTTTCAGAATCACACCAACCTTTCTCCCACCCCATCATCCATATCCCTATCCCATGACAACCACTAACTAATCTGTTCTCCATTTCTACAATTTTGTCATTTCGAAAGTACTGTATAAATAACATCATGCAGTATGAAACCTTGTGGGATTGGCCTTTATCACTAAGCAATTTCCTGAAGATTCATCCAGGGTGCTGTGTGTCAATAGCTCTTTCTTATTTCATTGCTGAATAGTATTCTGTAATGTGGATTTGTGAACGTTGGATAAGCCTTGCATATATAGAATAAATCTTACTTGGTCCTTGTTCATGATTGGGCTCAATCTGCTAATATATTTTGTTGTGGATTTTTGCATCAGATTCATGAAAGACATTGTTGTCTCATGAGAGTTTTTATTCTTTGTACTTTATTTGTCTGGTTTTAGTATCAGGTTAATACTAGCCCCTTAAAAGGAGTTGAGAAATGTTCTGTTCTTTTCTTTTTCGTGTGTGTGTGTGTGTGTGTGTGTGTGTGTGTGTATGTGGTAGCTGGGGCTACAGGCATGTGCCACCACACCTGGCTGATTTTTGTATTTTTTGTAGAGACAGGGTTTCACCATGCTGCCCAGGCTGATCTCGAGCTTCTAGGCTCAAGGAATCCACCCACCTCAGCCTCCGAAAATGCTGAGATTACAGGTGTGAGCCACTGCACCTAGCCTTGTTCTCCCTTTTTCTATTTTGTGGAAGAGATTGCGTCACATTGGCATTAATTCTTCTTTATTTCTTCTACAGAATATCTGGTTAAGATTCTCTAATGAAGCCATCTGGGCTGGAGATTTCTTTTTCAGGAAATTTTAAATTAAAATTTCAGTTTATTTAATGGCTATGTAACTATTCAGATTATCTATTTTATCTTGGTTGAGGTTTGGTAGTAGGGTTTTGTTTGAGGAAAGGGTTAATTTATTTTAAGTTGCTGTATACATGAGTGTAAACTTGTTTTTTTCACTCATGGTGTTCTCTGATTACACTCACAGTGGCTGCAAGATCTATAGTGATATTCCCTGTTTTATTCCTGATATCGAATATGAAATTTTTGTCAGAGGTTTACTCTTTTACTTTTGTTTTTTTTATTTTTGTCAGGAGGTTTGCTGATTTTATTGATTCTTTTTTTAGAAAACCAACTTCTTGTTTCATTGCATTCTTCTCTTGTTTTCCTGTTTTGAATTACAGTTTTTTTTTTTTTTTTTTTTTTGCCATTTTTACTGTTTCCTTCCTTCTGTAGTTGCCAGTGAATATAAAGCAGGCAGAAAAACATGAAAAGGGGAGACTAGCCTAGCCTCCCAGCCTACATCTTTTTCCCATGCTGGATGCTTCCTGCCCTTCAACATCAGACCCCAAGTTCTTCAGTTTTGGAACTCGGACTGTCTCTCCTTGCTCCTCAGCTTGCAGACAGCCTATTGTGGGAACCTTGTGATGGTGTACGTTAATACTTAATACTAAGTACTTAATAAACTCATATATATATATATATATACGGAATACAGGATATGTATATATATGTGTGTGTGTGTGTTTGTGTATATATATATATATATATCTTCTATTAGTTCTGTCCCTCTAGAGAACCCTAATACGTCTCCTGTAGGTAAATTTTAAAGTAAATTATAAAAATCAATGGACTCTCATGTCTCTAAGATGTTTTACTTATGAGTCAGACATTTAGAAAATATATGAGATTATACTTGCATCATTTCCACTTTGCTCAAGGAATCATTCAAATTCTCTCCTTTCCTCTCTTTGTTTGCCCAAGGTCCCTATCTAAATGTTTCTAAATGTTTACATCACCCTCTTCCACAGTGCTTGCTTCCTTTACCTCACAACTCTTCCTGAAGTATGACCCACTGCTTACAAATGTTTATGTGCAATATGATCTTCGGGCACAAAGGCACTACACACCAGAGAAATGCTGAGTTAACCTGTTGGGCTGAACAAGGAGACATGGAGAACTGTTTTGTCTTTGAGCCCTCTTATGGAATGCATTCTTGTTTTATTTCAGAGGCCTTTTTAACAAAATCACACTCTTTGAAGGAAAATAATTCCTCCAAGTTCACTTTACTTCACACCATCTCATACGTTGCTGATATTCTATTTAACACTTAAGATATTGTTCTTCAGAAGGTAGCTATCACTTAATATTCATCTACTGCATGACAGATATTTTAGGAATGAATAAAAATTTCTGGCATTTATTACTGCCTGCCATGATGCCAGCACCTTGTTAGCCATTTTAAACATATAGCTTCACATCTATAACAGCTCTCAACATTGCATGATATAATCCATACTTTACAGATGAGAAACTATATGAGTAACTTGTCCAAGGTCATTGGCTTATCAGGGCGGCACTAGAAGATTGAAAACATGTCTCTAACTCTGACCGTGTTTTTTTCCCATACAGCCTATTAATTATTAAATGATTTTCCAACTGGATTTAAGGCTCTTAAAGACAGAAATCATTTTATCTACCTTATGTCATTGGAAAGAAATTACATCTCCAGATTCTCCACCACATCCTGGAGTGGAAAGAGGTGCCCAGTGTGAAAATAATCATTCCGTTCCAAGCAGTCATCTCTAAGCTTGAGCTGAATGGAGTCCTTGAGTATAAAGAGAAGCTCTGAGCTGAGTATAGGGCAGGGACTGGTGAAAGCTAGGCATACAAAGGAGGGCTCTGAGGACTGGAGATGGCAGAGATGGCTGGCCACCTGATGGGTAGACAAAGCTCTTTCAGGCTATAGAGGTCTGATATTTAATCGTAAGTTGCTAATGTTGCTGCTGCTGAAACTCTTCCAGGTAAGTTCACTGCATACACGAAGACATCAGAGGACGGTTTTGAGTAATTCAAGAAAAGAATATGAGCCCCGTATTTTTATCAACTCTAGGGTAGAAATAAAGACCTAAATGACACAAAGTGAATGGCAAGTATTCTGTTAAGATAGGCTGCTGGGGCCAAAGGCATCAGAGAAGGCAAAATCCTTGGACAGCCACAAAATTTTAGGGAGGCAACCAACTCTCCACGGGGCTTGGATAAGGGCTTTGAGCTGATCTTACCTGAATCTCAGAAAGAGGCTTCATATGATCCCAGTCATATCTGTACCCCTCATAATGCCTATGCATACTGTATTTGTTTGAAATGGCCTCCTCCAATTTGCAGGCCAACATCCCTACTGGGACCCTGGAGTTTTGAAAAGTTGATTTTTCCTTAATAAATAATATTCTTGACACTTAAAAAAGAAGGCAATTTGTCAACCAGGAACCCCCTGGAAAAAATTAAGTCCTAATGCACAACCTAAGGCATTCACAGTATGTAATAAGTTAATCTCTCTGCATCTAGAAGGTTCTGGCTATGTAGTAGTTTTAGGAGAACTGAGGGAGTGGGCAGGCAACTCCATCTGTGTTCTGTGCCTCCAAGTCTAAGGTCTTTCCAACAGGATGACAGCCCCGGAGCTCCTCCAGCCATGCAAATCCATATGATTTGCATAGCTTCTTTTCCTTGTGAGGCCTTCCCTGGTGCTCCATTGCATTTCCCATCCTTACTCAGCTCCTGACTCCACCCAAGATGAGGATCATGTTGGTAAACTCTGTCTCCTAAGTGCTTCCACTTAGGAGTTGTAGTAATATTTGCAGAACAGGTAGCAATGTGAAGCAAAGGCCTTGGTCATCGTCTTATTTCTCTGAACCTAGTCCCTAACTCTGCTTTCTTTCCATTGCTAAAGGGAGATGATATGGCAAAGGTTGCACCTAAGGACTTGTTGGTTCATATTGTTGACTCAAAACATGCCCATGTGGTTTTCTCTTAGGTACCTTATTAGCCTACCCCATGGCTCTTTTAAGACTTTTAAAAACATTGATTGGTGAACATTAGGATTGATTCCAAGAATAATACCATTTATTTCTGCCATGTTTCAGGCAATCGGGGATGTTTCTGACGGTCAAAGGGTTCCTTTGCCCACAGAGTCTCTCCTTAGCCCTTTTAAAAACTTTAAATTTTCTTGATAATTGAATGAAAAGGGAAACAGAGTAACAGACCCTTAAGGCCCTTAAGGAAGGGGATATGGGGAGGTCCTGGATCTGGAGGCCTTACTCATAACTACAATCATATTATTCCTCAATTCTGCATTGAACTCTCACCCTGCCCACAGCTGACTATCCTGTATCGTGGAAGGGTATATACATTGAAGTTCAGGAAATGCCACCCCAAGGTATGACACTTCAGTATGCTACTTACTTAGAAGTGAGGGCACTTGGGGGAATAGCAGATGCAGGCAGTGGCTTCCCTGAGCTCCCCTTACCTGCCTAAAGATGATCCTGCAAAAGGAGCTCAATTGTCATGAATCCTTTCCCTAGGAATCTTCTCAAACAGAGAAGATGAACTCAGATCACAGAAGAGAAAGATTGGAGGTTGATACCATGCCCAAACCATCACCTAATCTGGTGAGGGCTGCTCAGAGACAACTTTTATTACCCTAAAGGCTTTTTATCTGCGTAGCAGGTCAACTTTTGTTCACCATACATTTCCTCCCCTAACCCTTCCATAACTTGGGTCACCACCCCCACCACATAAGCCTCAAGCCCCAATACCCTAGTCCTTTCTGTAACTCAGGAAACTACATAAGCTTCAGTCATCTGACTCTCTTCAAGTCTCTTATTTGTGACAATCCCATACATATGCATATAATTAAATAGTTTTTTCTCCTGTTCATGTGTCTCATGCCAATTTAATTCATAGCCCAGCCAAGGAACATAGAGGAGTGGAGGGAAGTCATTTTACATTTCCCTGCAACATACTATAATTAAGAGTGACTGGCCAAATGCTATTTGCTTTCAGAGGAAAATACTTTATAAGATTTTTATCAGTGATTGTGGGTCAAGTTTAAATAACTTGACATTTTCCAAAAGGAAAATGAACACAAAACAAAAGGGCCTTCCATAACTAGTTGACCTTGAACTACCCACCTACACAGCCCATCCCAGACTCTAAGGCAGAGTGCAGCTCCCTGCCCTGCAAGAATGCACCATATATACATGCACTCACAGGTACATGAATCCACCTTTTCTGCCTATGTTTTTGTGTCCTCAGCCAAGATAGCCACCTGCCCTGGTATGCATGCTGTGTGACTCATAGACAGAGGAGAAGGCCTGGATGAGGCTGTGGGAGTTTGAACCAGCAACAGAAACAGGCAAAGAAGAGACTTTCTTTTTATACAAAGGGTCTTGAAAAGCATTTTGGGAGGATGCCAGACCAAAATGCTTCCCAAAAACAATCTGGGAAGAAGCGGTTCAAAGACAGCCTATGTTTTTCCATTTCACCCTTCTGTCTGTACCACCCAGCTCTTTCTTCAGCAGTATGAGTGGCACCATTTCTGCAGATAGACAGACAGGCTCTGCTATTCACATACCTTGTAAACATCAGTAAGTTACATAACCTCTTTTTACCTTGTGTCCCCACCTGTGTGGAAGGGATGTGATAGAACGTGCCTTACAGTGAGGGATAATCCAGGTGAAGCCCATTGAACAGAAATTGGCAGAGTTTATTACATTTTAGCTATTGCATTAGTATCATTTCAAATGTTAGCCTCTCCAGAACTTCCTGACCTAGGAACCACTGTGCTAACCACCCCCTTCTCTTCTTACTGGGTCTCCACAATGGTGAGAATCCCACGGAGAGAAAGTTAGGAAATATCCCAAAGCAGTAGAATGGACTGCTGGTTGCTAACATTATTTACCCAATATGTTCCCTTTCACCATTTCCTCTCTGTGCTTTCAGGTTAATGCTACAGCAATTACCTGTCTTTCCCACCATTTCCGTATTCCATACTGAAATGGAAAAAGTTTCCTTGTCCCCCTCACAGGGCACGCCATGGAGATGTGGCTCACTTCTTCAGTGCTCCACTGCTCAAAACCCCTAGCGAGAACAGGTGGACGGGCAGATCACGGAGAGTGTGAGCTCTGACTCCAGGGCAGCCTCTGGGGTGAATGTTTACAGCTCCCGAAGCCCCAGTAGGCTTGTCACAGTGTGCCCTTTCTGTTTCACCATCTGTAGGCAGCTTGGGTTAATCAGCTCAATTCGATCCTCTGCCTTATGGCAAGGACAGAGGACTTTCTGTATGGTGGCTTCTTGCCTTGGATCACACGTGGATCACATGTGGACTTGGAGGATGGGTGCAGAATTTTTTATTGAGTGGTGGTAGCTCTCAGTGAGGTGGATGGGGAAGCCAGAAAGGGGATTGAGTGGGAAGGTGGTGGTTGTACCCTGGAGTCAGGCAACCTAGCAGCGGCGCTGTCCTCTGACGGCAGTGGCCAAACTGTGTGTTGTTCCGCCAGTCCATGGCTTGCCAGCATCTGCCAGTGCCTGTCCGTGTGTTCTTCAGCCAGTGTGTTCCTCTCAATGTCCAGCTGCTTGTGTCTCTGCCCTCTATGGTCTCAGGGTTTTTATAGGCACAGGATGGGGGCGTGGTGGGCCAAGGTGGTCTTGGAAAATGCAACATTTGGGCAGGAAAACAGAAATACCTGTCCTTACCTAGGTCCGTGGGCACAGGCCCAGGGGTGGCGCCCTCACCAGGGACTCCCCCCTTCTCCTCTTGTCACTTCCTTGCCCCCCTCCCATATCAATACTATCTGAATTTCTCATCCCAGCGCACATAAAGCATTCTCATTGGTGCCTTTACTATAAGGTGATATCCCCATAAAGTGGGTGTTCTCAGCAGCCCAAAGAGGGGATCTGGTCAGAAAGGAATCTCACTCACAGCCAAAGTTTCAGAGCGCTTCTCCCTGGTGACGGTTAAGAGCTAGCTCCTCTTATGACTGATGGTGGCTTCTCTATCCTCTCTGCAGTTCCCTGGAATAAGGAGTATTGGCGCAAGGACATTTCTCGATAAGCATTTTTCCTTCTGTGTCTTTAAGAGTTGTAAAGCTTCCTGGACATCATGCCGATTGCCCCTGTCCTGCCTTCTTTAACCAGATCTCTGCCTTTACCTCCTTCACTGCACATCTCTGAGAGGGATCTGGAATAGATATTGTATTGAAACTAAAAGTAAAAGGCATAAGTAGGGGGAAGTAATAAAAAAAAAAACCATTGAGTCTAATCACAGTAAGTTTTCGTTTTGAAACTATCTGAATGTAGAATGAGGAAATAGTGAGGAGGTATACAACTCATAGTGACCCCAGGCAAATATATTTGATGCTTCTGCTGTTTGTACCTGAAGGGAGTAATTGATGCAGTGCAATTGGAGATCACTAACCTAGATGAAATAAAGAAATCCGACAATTTGACACAGATTTAATAGCAACTTTAATCCTTGCTGCAATGTAACCTGAGAAGCTTTCAGTGACTCCCTGCTGCCTACTCAACTAAGTTGAAGCTTTTAGTTTATCCCAGGCCTTCATCCTCTCTCCTTGAACCGTTTTGCAGTTCTCATCTCTCATGATTCCCCTTATATATATATAGTTGCCTGAAGCCAGACTTGAACATCACTAATTTTATTGAGTCTGTGTTTCTAATCCTCATCCCACGCAGGACCACCACCTCAGTATTTTGCCTCATGATGTTCTTTCTGCCTTGAATAATTTCACTCACCATCACTCCATATTGAAATTTGACTTACAGACCTCATTTGTTAGAGCAGTTTTAGGTTCACAGCAAAACAAGATGGTGCAGGGATCCCACTTAGAGCCCTCCAGATCCCCCAAGCATGAAAATAAAGGAAAAATCTTTAGTCCCTTCAAGGGAAATTCGAGGCACCTAGACTGGAATTAAACTCCAGGCACCTAGACTTGGGAAATAAGTGAATAACCCATTAAGCATGAAGGTATTTAATAATAAACTTAATACTCACTCAGGTAAGGTAGTCACAAGATGTTTGGTTCCCTATAGAAGCTAAAGATAACATCTTAACATACATCTCAGAGTTGTTTTTCAGAAACCAGGACCCCCCCACCAGATGGAAAATGCTGACTGCCATCACATGGATCTCAGATAAAGGGGAACCGAGGACTGAACTTTGACAGTTGTTCTTTGTTTTAAATTTCTTCCTGGGGGGCCTGGAGAGAGTCACACCCCCAGGCCAGACCTTAACATTCTTTTCTGCTGACCCCAAGATTTTAGACAAAGCCTCGCCTCCTTAACCAATTGCAAATCAAAGAATCTCTGAATCCACCTATGACCTGCAATCCCTTGCTTCAAGATCTCGTGTCTTCTTAGACCAAGTCAATATATAACTGGCATGTATTGATTTATGATTTTGCCTGTAACTTCTGCTTTCCTGAAATATACTCCTCCCTTTAAAAACCCTTGCTTGTAAGCCATTGGGGATTTTGGATCTTAGGCATTAGCTGCCTGATTCTCCTTGCTTGGCATTCTGCAATAATTGCCTCAGTTTCTCTCGCTGCAAATCCAGGTGTCAATATTTAACTGTTTTTGCATGCTGGGCAAGCAAGTTTAGTGTGGTAACAAAAATCGAGTGGAAAGTACAGGGAATTCCCGTGTACACTCTGTCCCCACACACTGCACAGCCTTCCCTAGTATCAACATCCTCCACCAGAGTTGTCCATTTGTTACAATTCATTAGCCTACCTTGACACGCCGTCACCCACAGTGCACAGATTTCATGAGGGTTCACAGTGACTGTGTATACAGTATACTATGATACCTTGTATCCAGGAGAACATTAGCTGGAACAAATATTCCCTTAACAGTTTCCAAGTATTTTTACTCTTTTACACACACTGTAACTTGTGATCCATAATTTTATCTGCCTCTTGTACTTTCTATCTGGAAAAGGAATGATGTTTCAGATAAATGACCAGTGCCAGTTCCTAGGCTGATCTCCCAATATCAGTGAATAAATTAGTCTTTTGAAATCAGAAGCATTGGACTGCTAAGTCCTGTATCTTCTGAACTGACACGCTAGTCTTGGAATTTAGCTTTTAGCAGTCCCACCAATAAGCCTGGAGTTCCAGGGGGGCACCTCAATCAAGGTACAAGACTCCCTTGAGACCTTTCTTCCAGCTATAAATATGTAAGGAAGCCTTTGAAGTTTACTGCCACTACAGATTCCCTAGGGGACATATGTTTATGCAATCAATATGTAGATAAGTGGAAAATGAAGGTTCTCCATCAACGTGGAGTACTGTAGAACTGTGATGAAGCCAAAACAAAATCTGACTTTACCAACAAGGTACAGAGGGCTTGTTAGCTACTTAGCTTGGAGTTGAAAGGAAGGTGGTTTCATTAGTCTTTAGGCTTGCTTCTCAGATCTCTGCGTGAATCACAGTTCCGACAGAGCAAATTCCAGTAATTTCATTTCAGAGTGAATCCCTGCCTTGCTCAAGTCCCTTCTCAACCTGCTTAATTGCCGCCCCCTGGCAAAAGTGCCGCAGCCTGCCGCCACTTTCCTCACACTTTATGAAATCAAAGTTAAATTGATGGCCCGTTAACATTCTTGGTGTTCACTGCAGAAAATATATACCTCTAAAAGGAAAGAACTTATAGCATGGCAAAAAATATTATCTCCCCTACTAAAGACCTGAATTACTGAAACAGTGTGACCTAAAGGGGAAATTTTGGTGAACTGAGGTAAATGTCATGCTTTGAGAATAATCAAACCCGAGACTGTAGCTTTATTAAATTTTCCTACTTAACTTTGATCTGTGAAGTATTCTGGTGAAAGGCCTGGAATTTTGGACCCTAGTAACCAACTTAAGAGGGGTTTGTTTTATAGACTTGGAAGAAGAGCTTCTTTTAAGGGGTTCTTCATCGTGGACAGGGTCTCGCTTTTGTCTCACAATTCCATCATGCAGTCGTGGCAATCACACAGCCAGAGGGTGCTCCATGTAACAGTCTTTAAATGATGGTCTAGCTATTGGCCAAACCAACTGTGCATCTAGTAGATATACAGCCTAGCACATGCCAAGGATATTTTAGAGTGTACAGTGAAGGGAAGCAGTGCTTGCAGAGAGCATGCCACCCGCTGCCCAGTATCAGGCAGGACATGAGAAGCGTAGAGAAACCCAGGCACCACCTTTGACTCCAAATCTGACAGTCCAGATAGTAGAAGCTTCACTAAAATCTTGAGTAAATATTACTCTGATTAAGGATCCTAATAAAAATGGCTACTCTCTTGCTTGTTAGGAAAGCGTGGATTCCATATTAGTGGAGGTGGGCCCAGAATTGAGCTGAAATTGAGGAAGATGTTGCAGTGTTTTGAATGGAGGTGAAAGAGATTATAGAAACCTTATGGGAAGGCATGCAGATCAGACTGGGCAGTAAAGAAGATGATGAGAAAATTAACTAGAATGGAGAGAGAGCCATAATAATCATAAAGAATGCTTATATGGGATAGTGCTTGCTATGGGCCAGGCACTGTTCTAAGAACTTTATACATATTTAATTCATTTAATCCTCACAACAGCCTTGTAAGTATATGCCAAATATACACTCCTTTTCAGGTGGGGAAACTGAGGTCAGAGGTACTAAGTGACTTGCCTGAGGTCACACAGGTGATAAGTAGCAGAGATGGGATTTGAAACCACCCCACCGGAGTGAATGCTCTCAGCACCCACATGACACTGCTTCCCAGGGGACCAAGAGCAGAGAGGTACAAAGAGGCTGTTAGAGTGGATGGCGGAACAGCAGCCAGATGTCACATGCAACCCCAGGCGGGCTGAGGGCAGAGAAGCAGCAGCAGCATTCTGATTGCTTAGTCACCCTAGGGGGACTCAGGAGGACAGTGCCTTGGGATGTTTTCTAAGAGCCCAGGCAGATCCAAAGAGTAGGAAAGGAAAGATTCCAGGATGCAATCTAAGATTTGTGGGGACATAGCCACTGGTCTCCCTATTTCTACTCATTCCTCTCTACTTCTCACTGCTATGTTTTCTTTCCTTCACAAAGTCTTATATTTTGCTTAAATAGCAGGGGCACCAGTTTTCTAACCAAGAGCCCTGACTCATATTTCAATCCATTTTAGGATATAAATGAGAAACAATTATACCCCTGGGAGATGATTTTTACTTTTATTTTAAATTATTTATTTATTCTGGAGACAGGGTCTCACTCTGCCGCTCAGGCTAGCATGCAGCGGTGTAATCATAGCCCACTGCAACCTTGATCTCATGGACTCAAGCGTCCTGCTGCCTTAGCCTCTCAAGTAGCTAGGAGTACAGGAACACTACCACGTCTGACTTATTTTATTTTATTTATTTTATTTTATTTTTTATTTTATTTTATTTTTTTAGAGGCAGAGTCTTACTGCCCAGGCTGGCCTTGAATTCTTGAGCTCAAATGATCCTCCTTCCTTGGTCTCCCAAAGTGCTGGGATTACAGGTATGAGCCAATGATCTTGGCCTCCAGTTGGCTCTAAATCTGTTGGAACTAGGTCTTAGACAAGCCTGGTGAGGAGGGACTGAGACCTAGAAACTCAATAGCCCTTTGCCAGGAGCAAGTTGGAATAGCCCCAAGGTGGACTGGGTGGGGAAACTTCGTAGAAAGCAAGGCCAGGTGGGTAGAGGGTGGCTCTAGAGGCTGGCTACTGCACAAGGGGCAGTCCAGGCAAGTGGTGAGAAATTGGGGACCCCAAAGGTGGTATCATGTCACGTAGGCAGGGCATGGTGACAGGGGCACCCAGCAGACAGCAGGGTCAGCAGGGTTCAATATCTACAAAATCTGTCTACAAAAGCAGACTCTCTTTCCCCAGGGAGAAGTTTTTGGAAGATAGGAAAGTAGAATCACAGCCTTGGGGAAACTAAAGAATGGGCAGATTATCAAGAAGGAAACTCAAGCCTAGGAATCAAGGCAGGGGCCACTTACCAGAGCCCTGACTTAAGATGAGGGGTTTGTCATGAAAACAACACAGGAGCCCTGTTCGTTTAACTGAGATTCTAGTGAGGTTGGGTGAAATGAAGCCGGTTGGATCACCTGTGTGGCTGAACCGATGTTGCAGATGACCACAGCCGCAGCTGGAAAAGGGGTTTTTAGGAGCAGCATCCCAGGTAAGTGGATTCCAGCGACTCTTCCAAGACACGCTCAGCACATCACATAGCCCCTGCCCAGGAATGCAGCTGCAGCTGACCCAGAATCCAGAAATGTCCACTGGCTGCCTATGACCTCTAGACTCAAGGAGTAGGCGCAGAATCAAAGGCTTCCCTGCCATGGGAGGAGCCCAGAGGTCATGGGCGTGAACTCCCTTGGCTGTAGTTGGGGTGTGGTGGGTGCAGGAGTTATTTCCTTCCAGATGCTTCTTCTGTGATCTGAGAATTGGAGGAACCGTAAACCTGAACTTCAAACAAATAAACTGGATTTTTGAACTGGTGCCGTTTTTTAACCTTATTTTTAGGGACAACAGGGAAGATGCACAGATGGACTCGATCTACTTCTTAAAGTGTGGCTGTGGGGCACCTGATCAAAATCAACTGGACGACGACAGGTTAGGGACCTGGACTCGACTGAACTGGAAGCTCTGAGAGTGAGGCCTAGGAAGCAGCATTTAACACCCATGCTGCAGGGGACCCTAAGCCCACTCAGGACAGAGAAACTTGGCTTAGGGAGTAGGCACATCCCAGGCCACCACCCTGGTGTGGTTCCCCTTTCACCTGTTCCTCAGTCCAGGCAATGGAAATGCAGGGCAGTTCCGCCACTGGGAGTGACCCCACGCCTGGGGTGAGTATTTTGGATTGGTGTTTCCACTTTAGCTGCCAAATGTGAGCAATTCCAGGGAGGCTGTGAAGTTCCCTCTACAAACCGCATCTGGGGAAGCAAAAGGAATCAAATTATCCCCACTTAGCTCTGCATTAAATAGAGCTCAAAATATTTCCCCCAGATCCACCTGTTTAAGGGAGAAGCATATAAATAAAGGCTATTGTTTTCACTTCCACCCACTTCCCAGTTTACATCCCTTTCTGGGGCGATGCCATCACAGATGTTGGAGACATGTAGAATGTCACAAAAGCATGAATACTGATGTCAACTGATGAGAGGGAAGTGATTCTGCTGTTTCCTTTCTTTAGGAACTGAAGCAGGCATTGAGAGAAAGCATGAGCATGGGTGTGTGTCATGCCTCGTGTCCCAGGCTCTCCCCGTGCTTGGCATGTGGGGAGAATCGGTGAATGCGTTCTGGGTTAAAGTAGGAGGAAAGCTTTGTGTCACCTGGGGCTCCAGAATCCCACACTGGCCTCCTGCATTGGCAGGGTATAGGGTGTCTCAGTCCAGAATCACTTGGCACAAGAACTATTCTTCCTAGCTCAGGGTAAAGTGGATTTATTGGAGGCTACAAGGGTAGCTCAAAGAACCCAAGGACAGGGCATGCAGCAGGCCCCACATGGGACCACAGCTGGGATCTGGAGAGTCAAGGACGGGGTATGTTAAGCCACTTGATCCAGGGCTGCTGAGCTCATCTCTGCATCTCTGCTGCCATCTTTCTTATGTGTGTGTGTCTCTCTGCAGACACAATGTCCTCAATTCTCTATGGAGGATCCAACAAGGCTGCCCACCTCCCACCCATCTCTGTGTTAAATCCTTTCATATTTCAAGACCCCAGAGGAAATTACATGAGTCGCTTGGTTCAAACTCCACAAAAGAGGATGAGAGAGGCCCATTTCAGTGGGGGTGGGGGGAACTCAATGTCCAACTTGGGTTCAGTCAACTCTGGGTTGGGGCAGGCTCCCTCTTCCGTCTATCTGCAGAGGACTCCCTGAAAAGGGGTCTGGCAGGTTCTGAAAGAAGGGGACGAGCAGTCAGAGGGAGACACCTACCTGAGAAAGTGAATAGCATCTCTTGAGCACTCACATATGACTGTGATGCTCAACAGAGCCTACACCAGTCCTGGCTGTCACTGACTTCTCTTCGTAGAGGAGAGGCAGCCAGTCTCACACATGTTAGAGCATGTGTTGCTCTGTAGAATTGAACATCATGTCATATTACTCTTTCCTCCCCATCACTCTCCCCTCCCTGCAGCCTACCCCTCTGTTGGATTGTGCTAGACACTCGGAAACCTGGGCATGGTCTGAAGTAGGGCTTGCACCCTTTTTTAAATCCCTGAACATAGCTTTAGGACAAAGGTTTATGTGCCATTGTCTTTTTGGCTGAGACCCTGCTATATTTTGTTACAAAGAAACAGAACAGTGTTTTAAAACTGCAAGTGATGCCCTTCCCAAAGTGACCATCCATGGCAAGTGCTTGCTTCTGCTAATTTCGGCACCATTGGACCTGCTCCTGTGGCTGGAGTCCACACACACTGGAGCCCACTGAGCCGGATGAGAGTCAGGAATGAATGGAGGTCGGGTTCCATTGTACTCTCCCCTGCGCAGAACCTGTCATGGCCATTTGGTTTGTGTTCTGCAGCCTCGGTGTTTCAACATTTTATGAATGACACCTTCCAAAACTTGCTGGCCCACTCTGAGACCGCCTGCTTCCCTGACATCCTGATGTACTCTCGGGAAGGGGCACTGCACATGGAGAAGCCCAGATGGTACTGGCTCCCCTCCACTATCTCCAGTGCCTTGCCAAGCTAGACAAAAGCAGGTTTCTGACCTCATGAAAGTAGAGTTATTAGGGTATTTTTTCTCTCTGTGGAACACTTGCATGCTGCCACCCGCCTCCCCCTACTCTTCCATCAATGATGACCTCCACTGACAGCATGCTAACTGTCAACGCCTGACCTCCAAGGCTACCTAGAGTTCACGGGCCTTGATGAAGCATTCACTCCCATTCACTTTTCAGCCGTTATGGACATTTCTATAAAAGAAACTTGCCTTCTAGTGGTAGTCTGAATCTTACAAGGCTTTTGCAACCACAAGGCTTCAGAACTGCCCAGCATCTTGTGATGAAGCCAATGCAATGGACAAAATGTAGGATCAGTGTTTCCCATGCCTTCCCATATCCCCTGAGTTCTCTCCTGGAGCAGGGCTGCCTGCCCTTGGAAAAGATCCTGGCCACTGAAGCACATGTGGTCCTGGCATCTGAGTACAATCCAGAGAGGGGTCCAGAGCTTGTTTCCAAAGGGAGTGTGCCCACTCCAGGGGTGCACAGTCCCAAGGGCAAGGGAAGAAATGTTAGAAAGTCACTAGTTTTTTCCTATCTTCCTGCTCTACTGACATTGAATGTGCATAGTGAGAGTTGCACATGTATAAAATTAATTTTTAAATTTTGCTGCTTTATCTCTGATGGAGAGCAAGATCCAGAGCACTTGGAGACCAGTGTTTCAGAGCAGAATTCTGGAAGCAGAGTTTGCTGTGAGTCTCAGCTCTGCTGCTCTGTAATTGTGTGGCTCTGGGCAAGGGGCTTATTCCCTCTACATCCTCATTGCCTCATTAACAGACTGAACTTGGCAGAAGACCCTCGCTCATGAGACTGCTGTGGGGATGACACGAGATGGTACAGTGTGAGCTCAGTGCCTGGAACACTGGTAGCCCTGGATAAACGTCAACTGTTGTTATCATTGTTACTGTCTGGTCAATTCCACATCAAACAGCAGAAGCTGAAGCCCTCGGGTGGCTCCCAAGCTCTGCTGGCGTCTATATGTGGAACTTCTTCAACCATTTCCAGTTCCTACTCCAGGGTCCTTGAGTTAGCACGGAGAGTCCAGTGAACACGTACCTTTCTAGGAAGACTGCCCCATCTATGTTTTGATCCAAAAAAAAAAACCAAAGAGCAAAAACAGACATTGTCTGCTGGCCACACTTCCACGGACCTCCTATCTGGTCCCACCTGGAAGTGGGGTTGGTATGAAGTTTCAGCACGATGTCTCACAGCTTGGATGCTGACCCCAGAGGGGAACCCACAGACTCAGAATAGCTATCCTGTGTCCACTCCTTGGACCAGCCCACATTTGTCCCATTACAATAGCATTAGGTGCGAAGACAGACACGCAGGCTGTATGGGCAGGGGGAGCCCGTCATACATGAGACCTGCATTGGCAGGATGTGCACCTGATTGGCCTGGGTGTTCCTCTGGAGTTGGGCAGATCGGAGTTTATCTCCATTCTTCCCACTCACTGGCTGTATGGCTCGTCAAACTTACGCCATTTCTCTGTGCTAGTTGGGATAATTCTGCCTGCTGTAACAAATGAACTTCAAAATCTTGGCAGCTTGGCATAATAGAAGTTACTTTTTATTTGCATTTACTTTTTAATCCAAGTGCTCCTGGTTGGAGGATAGCTTCCCTCTACACCCTGATTTGGGGAACCAGTCTCTCTGGTCTTGTGTGGCCCCACCATCCCCGAGGGCCTCTGCATATTCGGCATCCAGTGAAGAGATGAGGCGAGAGAAAGTGGAGGAGGATGCAAGGAAAGCTGGGAAGCGTAGTCTTTGGACAGGCAGCCACTTGTCAGAGCAACTGAGAACTCTCTTCTAGAAAGGGGACAAATTCTGGTGGAAAGTAACCTAGCTGCCACACTGTGTAGGCCACAGTGTCTTCATCAGTAAACTGGGGATGATGACAGTAAATGAGGATCCTGCAATCATGGTAAGCTGCTGTTGTTAGGATTAGGATTTAGACTGTGCTATCATCATTTGCTGAAGTTGAAAGCAAGGCAGCACCTTGAAAATGGATCCAGGTTCCTTTGAGGGCTGATTTCTGGATCTTCAGCAGAAATTCAGGTGCACAGCCTTGGTCTGAGCCCAGAGCTCAGTTTACCTGGCTGTTCTATTCTCCCACTGGTTCCCACCAGGATGTGCCTCACGCATTTGCTCCACACTGAACCCCCACACCTCTCTTCCCCGCATCTTCATCTCTGGCGCTGCAGTCCGAGGACCTGAGTCCTGGCCTCAGCCATGTGTGTGCAGCTGCAATGTCCCCAGCCCTCCTGGCTTTGCCTCTAACTCGCCTGGACGCAGCCCTGCCCTCAGGGACAGACCCTGTAAGACATGGGCAGCCAGTTCATTGAGATGTGTGAATTCAGTAGGAATTCAAATGTGACTTTTTTTTTGTTCTTATTCACTCCCTTCAACTATGCCCTTTCCCATCACTGAATGACATTTGGGGCAGATTTTATAACATTCCATTCACTTTCAGTAACTGAAACAGCCCAGGCCTGTTTCAAGGGTCTATTTATTTCATATCCAGTCCAATGACCAATTCCTCCTTCCCCCATCCTCCCACGGGCCAGGCTATAGCCAGGAAGCCTTGGTACAAAGAGCAAAGGAGGCTGCTCTCCTCTCCTACCTACCTCTCTCTTCCAGGTCTCTCCTTTCCAATTTGCTTGGGAACAAATGATTTGAAAAAGGACTCTTCTCCCTTGTATATCTGGCTGCCTCCACTCTGTCCCTGGCCAGGACGGCTTGCCTGAGGGTGGGGGACAGGTGCTGGCTGGCATATAGAGCACACGAGGAAGATCCACCTTACTCCCCCACTTCCAAACCCCTCTGTTCCCACCCTCAGCACTGCCCCCACAGCCTGTTTCTCCTGGGGTGCTTGCTCCCACAGTAGCCTTCTCCAAAGGCACACTGGTGAGTCAGTCAAACCAGTGACCTCTGCAGCAGCTGCGTGTCCCCAGGGGCCCACACTTGGCCATGCCCATCTGTGGGAGCACCAGCGGTCCCAGCCGTGCCTCCTTTCTCTGCTCCGCCCTTTGCCTCACATCTCCTCTCCACCTGCTCAAACAGCAAGTCTGCTGCCCTTGCAGACGTTCATCCGGCTAAGAAATGCCCGTCTCCTCTTTTGGCCAGCAGCCTTTCCCTGGGAGGAGTTCCCTGTTTACCCTCCCTTGCTGGGGACAAGGCAGAGCAGGCAGGGGACTTAGCCTGACAAAGGACACAGTGAGACGAGTCCTTCAGGGCAGGGCTGCTGGGAAACAGCCAGGGCTGTGCTGGAAGAGGGACAGGAGACAATGACAATTGATCGAAGCCTCCAGGCCTTCCTGGGAGAGTTTGGCTGCTTCCCTGGCCCTGTCCTGATCTTTCCTGGCCTTACCTCTGTCATCCACCCGGATCTGCAGCGCTGGCTCAAATTGCTACTTGAAACCAGGGCCAGACCAGGCATTTGGGCACCTCTGGCGAGCTTGTAAGTTGACATGCCATCAGAATAGGGCACTTTAAATGTCTGCACAGTGAAAACTTACTAGGGCCAGAGAGAAACAACAAACAGATTTCCTTTACTATTCATTTTTCATTGGCCAAGGAATTCGTGTCCAAAAAAAGTTTTAAATCAAAATATCTAGTAAAACATGCTCCATTGTTTTCAGTAATTCTCCTTCTCTTAAGATCTCTTTCCTGTAGTTTCTAAAAGGAGGTAACTCTTAGGAGGCAAATACAAGAATTTGAAATATAAACAACAAAACTCATTCTTAATTCATAACACCACATTATACTTTATTTGTTTCCAAAATTTCAGCTGACCTCAGCTGTCAGCTTTTAGCATATGTAAATGCACGTGAGCACAATCAATGCTCAGAGGAGGATGGGAAGTCTACCTAAGTGAGAAAAATGAGTGGACTCTTTCTTTCCTCTTTTTCCCTTCCTTCCTTCCTTCCTTCCTTCCTTCCTTCCTTCCTTCCTTCCTTCCTTCCTTCCTTCCTTCCTTCCTTCCTTCCTCCTTCCCTCCCTCCCTCCCTCCCTCCCTCCCTT
>NC_045434.1:16317958-16359262 GCF_002776525.5 Piliocolobus tephrosceles
CACAGTAAGGTAAGGAAGGATTTGGGGGACCTGAGTTAGCCAGGTTGATATTGGTGACAGTTTTGTGCCATCAGACAGCTGCCCAGCAGGCACATCCCCTTCTTTATCTGTTTTAGAAGAAACTTCCTCCCTTTCCTTCCACTCTGGCTCCACCCTCACCCATGAGTCTTCCTCTTCCCTCTAATTCTTGGGCAACTGTGCACAGTCTGGGCATGTCTCCTATGATGAGTTCCTGAACCCATTCTTGCTACTTCAACAGCTATACAGTGTGTATTTGGGAAGCAGAAATGTTGTATACCTGGGTTCAGACTGGCGCCGCCTGAATCCAGGCTCGGCTTCCTCCTAGCTGTGTGGCCTTGACAGGGCATGTAACCTCTCTGCACCTAGGCTCAGTCTGCTGTATGGCAGGCAATAATTCCCTGGCAAAATTATCCTGAGGATCCCAGTTAGCACAGGCACAGTGCCTGGCACTTAGGAGGCTTGTAGTGTAATCACTTGACAGATTTTTCCTGCCCACTGCACAGACAAAAAAGGTTGACTGAGAATGTGGTATTGCAGTCAAGAGTTTATTTAATGCAAGGCCAGCCATACGGATGAACAGGAGTTATCACTGAAATCAGTTTCTCTGAAGGCTCAGATGTTAAACTGTTTCAAGGATAGTTTGGTGGGCAGGGGACTCGGGAATGGATGCTTCTGACTGGTTGGGGATGCAATCATAGGGGTGCGGAAACAGCCCTCATGTGCTGAGTCTGCCTCTGGATGGGGCCACAGAACTGGTTGACTCATGAGTCAACTCAATGAGTCCAGGTAGGGTCAGTCAGTTGCCAGAATGCAAAGGTCTGAAAACCGTCTCAAAAGATCAATCTTAGGTTCTACAATACTAACGTTTTCTATAGGAACAGAGCTCTGGCCACGTGACTCCTTAGCAATAAGGTTTTATAGAAACTACACCTCTGTTTTAGCAGAATTCAGGCCTCTCCCATAATCCTAGTCTTGTGACCATTTTTTTTTTAATCTTTCCAAGGTGATTTTGGCTCCCAAACAAGAACGGGAACAGCTTTAGGGAAGGACTATTTTCACCTTTGCTTCAAAATTAAATTATAAACCAATTTCCTCCATGGTTAGCTTGGCTTATGCCCAGGAATGAGTGAAGACAGGCAGCTTGTGAGGCTGGAAGCAAGATGGAGTCAGCCATGCTAAGTTCTCTCACTGTCATCAGCTTTGCAGAGGCAGTTTCAGCAACACATGGGTATCACTCTTCTTATGAGTTCTGTGGTAGTCTTCTTTGAAAATAATATCAAAGTTCCTCTCTGTTTATGTAACAATCTCAGGCTCGTAGGCCTATGATTGCAAGACATCAGTTCTTATTTTCCACCTTCAGTAGTTACTGTCTCAGAAAAGTTAGGTCAATCCCTTTAGGTGGAATGAATAATAAATGGTTTCTAGTTCGTGTGACGCATGGATAGGGACCCAGTGCTGTGCACATCACCCAGAGCCCCATCTACTGCCCTGATGACATCATGCCAAACACACCAAAGGAGAAGGGAGACAGGATTGTTGGAACCCCACACTCAGGATGCACACACAATGGTTAACCCTTTACCAGCTGTTGGATCTTGGGCAAATCACCCTAACATGTACACCTCATGTCTTCATCTTTATTGCCAACTTTTGTGAGGATTAAATGAGGTGATGGATCTGGAGTGCTCAGTCCATGTCTAGCTGGAAGTGTCCCCAGGGCCCACACAGGGAGCTCTGATGCTCAGGAGCAAACCACACCTCTCCCCAGGCTTTTCAAAGAGGAGCTGTATTAGTCCATTTTCATGCTGCTGATAAAGACATACCCGAGACTGGGTAATTTATGAAGAAAAACAGGCTTAAAGGACTCACAGTTCCACGTGGCTGGGGAGGCCTCACAATCATGGTGGAAGGCAAAAGGCACATCTTACCTGCCAGCAGGCAAGACAGAATGAGAACCAAGCAAAGGGGTTTCCCCTTATAAAACCATCAGATCTCATGAGACTTATTCAGTACCATGAGAACAGTATGGGTGAAACCACCCCCATGATTCAATTATCTTGCACCGGGTTCCCTCCACAATACGTGGCAATTATGGGAGCCACAATTTAAGATGAGATTTGGGTGGGGACACAGCCAAATATCAGGAGCAAAAGGAATCTTTCCTTGGGGCCGGTCCTGAACCTGAAGGGGATGGAAAGCAGTGGAGGTACAGGACTGGAGGAGAGGGTGGGAGGCCTTGGGTGGAAGGAGGAGGATTAGCTGCTGGGGGAATCCCCCTCCCGTACTCTGGGGGACAAAGGCTGAGGACGCCTGTTTTTCTCTGTCAATTGGTAATGCAAGAAACATTGCTCCTATTATGTCATCACCTCACTGCTATTTTTAACCTTTCCCAACTCCCCATTTCCTCTTTTGTCATCTTTTCGGTGTGTGAATTCCCTCTCTTTTCCACGTCCCACCAAATCTGCCCTGTTGCTGATACTTCATTTGTATCTTTCAACTTAGGCTGTGAGCAAATTGAGTCAGCTATTTTTTGTTGTTTTTAGAAACAGGGTCTTGCTCTGTTGCCCAGGCTGCAGTGCAGTTGTGCCATCATAACTTACTGCAGCCTCAACCTCCCAGGCTCAAACCGTCCTTCTGCTAAGACTAGAGGTATTGCCCACCACACCCAGCTAATTTTTAAAAGTTTTTGTAGAGATGAGGTCTCACTATGTTGGCCAGGCTGGTCTAGAACACCTGGCTTCAAGTGATCCTCCCATTTCAGCCTTCCAAAGTGCTGGGATTACAGGCATGAGCCCACGGTGTCCAGCCAACAGCCCACTATTTGACCAGGGTTATTTCCTAGAGGGTAGGAGGGGTAAAAGAGGACCCCATTATTTTTTAAGAAGCATTGCAGGAGGCTCAGAGCCCTCAAGCAGTGTCATTGTGGGCTGGCCAGTCTCTTCTGAGAAGCGATTCAGCTCAGCTCCTTCTAAGATAGTAATCATGGCAAGGTAGAGATGTCCCAAAGGAGGAGCACATTCTGGGAGGGCAGACCTGGGCAGTGTGCTTATGGAAAGTTATGACCAGACCCTTAGGGGACCAGAACGAGATGCTGGATACCTGGGAGCAGGAGATACCTTGGGAGGGACAAGGGAAAAGGCTGGGGGTAGATTTTATCGACATTTCTCTCCATTTTGTCTTGATTCTGCCTTAGGGACCCTGAAGTTAAATTGGGTCTTTGTAACAGTTGTCGCTTCTGTGTCTTTATAGACGGTGGGAAAGAAAGGGGCCAGAGAACACAACAGACAAGCACCCCTGCTGTTCAGGCCTCTTCATTCCGGGGTTGGAAGGAAGAGGCTCCACAGTGATCTTCAGGGCAGAGCCGCCCTGCAGTTCTGACATTCATCAAGCCGGGCCTGACTTCTCAAGATTGCTGGCTGTCCCAAGAGAACAGGTGGCACAGGCAGCGTCCACAGGTCCAACTCTCTCCCAGGAGAACAGATTAGAAGCAGGGACCTGCCACCTTTCTAACAAGCAAAGGAAGCAACCAAAGCCTGTGAGGAAGACCAAACAGTCTGCTAGAATAATTAAGGTCAGAAAGATCACAATTCCACCAAGGAGAGAAAACATAAAGACCCTTGAAATACGTGCTGTGATTTGGGGAATGATTTTGTATAGATTTTCTCGTAGGAAAATCCATGCTGAGATGTAGAGAGAAGAGAATGATGAACAGAAAATAACATGTGTGACTTGCAAGGTAGTGGCAAAGATAATTCTAGTAAACAGAGTTAAAAATAATAGAAGAGCTTTTGACTAATACACCGGGGAAAAGAGATACTGAAGTGAAAACGGGTCCACAAATAAATCAGGCTGGGCATGAAATTAATGATGGGTCTGAAATGGCCGAGATATTGAACTCATTCTTCAAATCCATCTTCCGCAATAGAAATGAAAAGAAAAATACAGACAATGAGGAAGCGATAGAAACCTTCTGAAAATAACTCCTGGCACGAGCAGAAGCACAATCCCTCGGAACATCTAAGTGCCACCGTGAACAGGTGTAGACGTGCCCCTTGGGGGATATGAGGAATTGAGGATCTACTGTACATTTAGAACAGTGTCTGAAAATAGGGCTATGGTGCTATTAAATAAATATGGTGCTATTGTTATTTTAAATAAATAAAGTTAAAGATGGTTCTGAAAGAAGATGCCCAGTATTTTTGGTGGAAACATTAAAAGGAGAGAAAAGGAGGGGGTCAAAAGAAATAGTGATCCCACTTGTCAGTTTGATATCAATTGCTGGGGAAGATCAGGACACACGCAGTGAGGTCCTCGTGTCAATGCTGAAAAGGCTAAACAATCATTGTATTTGTTTGAATAAGTTGTGTTTTTAAAAGTGGCTTCATCTCCCCTTCCCCTGCCAAAAAGATCAAACTGGGGAAGACAAATGCTGGTAACTAAATCTGTTTGCATTGTCAATGTATCTCTATCTGAACAATTCACAGAACAGTGTGATCAGAAGGATCCCATAACAGTTTCTGCATCCATGCTATAAAAGCTATACCCACCATTGACAGCCACTGCCCAGGTCCTGAACCTGTTCCAAATCAGGGATTTGCATAGCTTCTGTTTCCTGCCTCCTTTTGGTTCCTGCTTTTCTCCTCTTTACGCAAGCACATGTGTTGTTCTGCTTTATCCAACCATTCCCTCACACACCTTTCCCTTCCTCAGGTCTCCCCTTCACATCCCTGCCCAGCACTCTGGGTTGAGCCTTTGTCCCGTCTTACCCTCTTAGGGCCAAGCTTGCTATGGAATGCAAACTGAATTATGCTAAATAGTGAATGAGTTAATGTGCCAGAGCTAGCAAGGCTCTGACGTGGGAAGTCTTAATCTAAATAAATAATTCATGGTGGTAGTTCAGAGTCTATGGCAAGGTAATGGAGATGGTTTAGGGACTGTGAGCCTGTTGATAAGCTCTTAAGTTAGAGACAGTTGCTTAGCAGTTGGGTTGATCCTACTCAGATGACAGCATTACTTAGGGCTCGACCCAGGGCAAGGGTTGTAGCCTTCTAGCCAAGGGCTGCATGTACACATATTAGGAACACAAGGAAGTCTGACTTAATATCTCTGTTAAATCCTACTGTGTATCACAATGATCTCATTACTGATCTTTCAAGGGGAGGAGGTGGCAGTGAGATAATCTCATTTGTATAAATCCCTACATAATTATCACTAAAAATTACTGGGTGAGGTAATACACTTATTTGGTTATACATTATTATGGAATTAATTTTGCTAAAACATAATTGGGTGTGCATATAAAAGCTATATACACACTGGAGGTTATTTACTGATGAAAATTATTATATGTAATAGATGTACTCTTGAAAGGTTGTTGATGAATACAAATGTGGCCAAGTATAGTGGCTCATGCCTATAATCCCAGCACTTTGGGAGGCTGAGGCAGGAGGATCTCTTGAGGTTCAGGAGTTCCACCAGTCCAGCTTGGGCAACATAGCAAGACCTTGCCGCTACAAAAAATGTGAAAAACATCAGCCAGCTGTGGTGGCACATGTGTGTAGTCCTAGCTACTTGGGAGGCCGAGGTGGTAGGATTGCTTAAGCCTGGGAGTTTGAGGCTGCAGTGAGCCATGATTGCACCAGTATACTTCAGCCTGAGTAACAGAGTGAGACCCTGTCTCTAAAAGTAAAAAAAAAAAAAAAAATATATATATATATATATATATATATAGTTAATAAATCAATAAATATACATGCATACCATTTTTAAATGCACAAAGGGATACTGCTATTTGAAGAAAGCCTGTAATGACACCTATTGAAAAATGAGAGCTCTTTATGAAATGATTAATCATCTCTAAATTTTGAATTTTTAGACTCTCTGTTACCTTTGTTAAAGTTTACTTGATCATGCAAATTGTGTACTTTATACACATGAGTAATATGTAGTATTACTCATGCATATGTAGTAGCCACATATACTAAAACCAGTCTTTTTTATCCCTGTTGCAACCCGGAGCTATGAACAACCCAAGTCCTACTGAGGCCAGTGTACTTAGCCCATCGACCTTCCATAGGCAGGATCCTCCCCATGGCCCATGTCATGCCAACACAGCTATATTGCTCCCCATGGTAGCACCTTCCAAAGAAATAGCACCTTCTGGAAACTGAATCTTTTTGTTACAACATTTCCTCCTCTATAAATTGTGTTTCTTATTTTGCTTCTGATATTGTCTGGGACCAGGGAGACTTGAGCCGACCTGTTACAGGTGGAAATGTTGCTGGTTCAGCTTGGTTGAAAAAAGGGAAGACTGTAACCTCTGACTGCAATTTCCTGCCCAGCTTCCTGAGCGGCAGCTTTCAGACTCTTTTAGCCTGGTTATTTACTATCTGGGCTGACTGTATTTGTAGGTCACTGATGGTTACTTTATTCTGATGCTGTCTTTATGAGCAAGTCCAAGAACTTCTAGTCTTAAAAATGTGAGACGATTACATCCGTAATTTCTGGACTGGCTATAACTACCATATAAGAAAGTGTTTTAGGAATGCTTTTAACATAGAATTCAGATGTTTAATTTAGCGAAAATACTATGTGACAATCACGAAGTCAGCAGAGGAAAAGAGAGAAATTGCTGGTTCCATTCTTAGATAGTTCCTTTTGTTTCTCTTTTAACTTAATGCTAATATCCTGGCAACACTCTTCAACTTTCCTCTGGGCTTAGTCTCTGGGCCCTTGAGAGATATTTTCTTCCTACTAAGTTAAATTACTTCCCCTGCATGGTATTCCCTGTGGCCTTCTATGAAAAGCCACCCTCAGCGATGTTGGCCATTGTCACGAACGTCAGAATCTTTCTCATCTACTTACATATGCCCTCCATGTTGGTCATCTAAAACCCTACATCTTAGTAGTGGCCGATGGTATGAAATCAAGGAAGCTTTTGTATAATATACCCTGACCAAGATTCAGAAAATATATTCACAATTTTTTTTTTTTTTTTTCTGAGATGGAGTCTCGCTCTGTCACCCAGGCTGGAGTGCAGTGGTATGATCTCGGCTCACTGCAACCTCTGCCTCCTGGGTTCAAGCGATTCTCCTGCCTCAGCCTCCCAACTAGCTGGGACTACAGGTGCCCGCCACCAGGCCAGGCTAATTTTTTTAGTTTTGGTAGAGAGGGGGTTTCACCATATTGGCCAGGTTGGTCTCGAACTCCTGACCTTGTGATCTGTCAACATCGGCCTCTCAAAATGCTGGGATTACAGGCATGAACCACCGTGCCCAGCCTATTCACAATATTTATAAGCAAAGAAGCTCGACATTACACCAAAAATGGGAGTGTCAGAGACACGCTCAAGCAGAGAGACATGTAGCTCCCTGGACTCACATGCAGGTACCATGATGTCAGCTTGCTCTGAACCGCTGTCTGCAGTGACACCAGATGACACTTACAATGGCCCCCTCCAGCTGACTTTCTTAAACCAACACTGGAAACATGCCTGGGGTTACATGCTCCTCAGAGCAGAAAGAAAAATTTTCACCTCCTCATTCGCACATCTACGAAGATTCCCCGAGGGCTTCTAATATAATGTTCTGAGTAAGAGGGTAGAAAAACTAATTGGATTTCTGTTCATAAATTGTATGATAAAGTTAAAATGTTAATGATATTCAACATGTACGGCACGTAATGAATTTGTAAATCATCTCATTTATATTTCATGAGCATTGAATTTTGATCCTTTCTTCCCAACCGTCTCTCCTTGATCTAAAAGATCTATAATGGAATGACGGGGGAGAATCCTAGCATTGCCACTGTAGTTTCCCATTTTAGATGCACGTATTGATTATATTCTAATGCATATTGTCTTCTTTATATGGGCAATTCTCATTAAGTAGGAGTATTTGGTTATGACAGTGGCACTCAGATGTTTACACAGCATCTCCTGCTGGTTCAGGTAGGTTCCTGTACCAAAGAGACAATTCAGGATATGGAATATGATAGGGATTCAGAAAGAATGCTGAACTAAGAGGAAGAGTCCAGGTATGAATTGTGGCTCTACCAGTAATTAGATCTGTAGCTCTGAACTAAGTCATCCCAGTTTCGCCATCTGCTAAATGAGGGGTGGGATTATATAGCCTCTAAGACCTCTTAAAGTTCTAACATTCTCTGTTCCTATGACATAGAAGTTCTGATAGTAGGATAAATGAAGAAAGTAGTGGAAAAAATGTCATTGACTTCCTTTTAGGGGACAAGGAAGAATTGAGTAAGAGAGCCATCTGGCCAAAGTAGGAAACTCTTGGGGACAAGCTAAATCAGGAAGATTCACAAATACAATTCTCACCAAGGGGAGTGAACATTTTGATGAGAAAATCTACAGTAAGCAACAAACCAAAACTGGCAGTACAAAAGCAAATGGACTATTGGTCAGTAGCCGAGAGACTCATAGCAGATGGCATCAAGCTTGAGAAATGATGCCTGGAGTATGGATCACAGCAGAGATTGTGGATGATGGGTGTATCCTGGGGCTCCCCCTTTAAGCAGCTTCAGGTTGGTTATCTGGGCATGGACATCACTTCTCAACAGAACTGCAGGTGTTGTACAGTAATATCTTATTTTTTGAAATCTAAAATGACAATGCCAACCAGGGCTTTCAGGGAATGTTTCTAGAGCAGAATTTCAGTATGGGTAGCTGACTACATCAGTCTTTTTGTATCACTTGGTCGTTGGTGATGAAAGCCATATATTTAACAATTAGTCTTTTGAGAGAAAAATGAATTTTTCAGTAAATGATGCTAAGATTTGGGAGAGAAAGCGTAAGCATTTGGGGAAAAATTAGATTCCCTACTTTGTATCACGTACCAATATAAATTCCAACGTTAATTCCACAGAATTAAACGTTTCTGTGGGAAAAAAAAAAAAAAGCGAACTGAAAGAAAATCTTCCTAGAGGCAAAGGTTAATATCTTTAATATACAAAACTTGCCTATAAATAGATTAACAAGATAAGAATCCCCTAGTGGAAAAAGGAATACAAAACAGAAACAAGTAACTCATAAATGAAGACATAAAACAGACCGGTAAACGGATGAAAACATGTTGAAGCTCATAAAGAAATCAAAGACAACGCAAATGGAAACATTCGAAATACCACTGTAGCACATCAGGGATTGTATTTTAAACGGTGCTTGGTGTTGGTGAAGATTGGAGGGAAGAGTGAATCCACTCTGTATGGATTGCTCTTTGGGACTCAGGGCTGCTGGGTCACTCAATGGACTTCCAGCTATTACATTTCACAGGTTTGCTTCCAGAGAGATGTGGCCAGGCAGCTGAGTTTTGGCCAAAGGGATGTGAGCAGAAGTGGAGCCCACCACTCTAGACCTACCCATACACGCCAGGCTTGTGACCCTCTGCGCCTCCTTCTTTGTCAGTTGATCAGAGGCAGAGGACACAGAAGAGGACCACAAGACCCTAGGAAGCCATGATAGAAAAAGTTTGAAAAGAGCAAGCCCCCGTCACTACTCTATTGCCATTTTGTTCTTCATGAACAAGAAATAAAATTCTTTTGTGTTAAACCACTGAGAGTGGAGGTTTATCTGTTACATCAGCTGTGAGCATTGCTGTAAGAGGTTTTCAAGAATTGATGGCTTAAAGTGAGGTGCTGCTGTAAAAAACACTTAAATATGTGACAGTGGCTTAGTGACTGGGTGACAGGTGTGAGGGGAAATAGATCAAGCAGGCTGGATAGCTAGAAAGCCCTGTTAAGTCATGGCAAATGAGTGGCAAACCTGTTACCTTAAATGTCTTAGAAGGGAGACTGCCCCCACCCCTCCTGGCCTCCTGAGACCATAGCTCCAGGAAAAGTGGTGGTAGGAGCTAAAGTGATCAACTAAATCTACAGATGCCTTTAATAAGGTAATACAAGTGTCATCCAAAAGACCACTAGGATGGCTTAATAGTAGAAAGAGGAGCTTTATTGGCCACATCAGTTTGCAAGCTGGGAAGACAGAATCTCTGGTATGAACTGGAGGTGCTCTCTCTTTTAGGAGGGGAGGGGCAGGCTGGGTTTTATGCCTCACAGGGTCTGTATTACACAATAGTCATACATATTCAGCAGGTTTGGGGAAAAAGCTATATATATTTATGAGGGAAGCCAAGCTCATGCACAATAGGTAAACATATATATATATATATATATATATATATATATATATATATATGTATATACACACATACACAATACATCCCAAGTTCACTTTGGGGCAGGGTTTTAGCATTAAAATGAAGTGGAATTAGCCGGGCGCAGTGGCTCAAGCCTGTAATCCCAGCACTTTGGGAGGCTGAGACGGGCGGATCACGAGGTCAGGAGATCAAGACCATCCTGGCTAACACAGTGAAACCCCGTCTCTACTAAAAAATACAAAAAACTAGCCGGGCGAGGTGGCGGGAGCCTGTAGTCCCAGCTACTCGGGAGGCTGAGGCAGGAGAATGGTGTGAACCTGGGAGGCGGAGCTTGCAGTGAGCTGAGATCCGCTGAGATCCGGCCACTGCATTCTAGCCTGGGCGACAGAGCAAGACTCCGTCTCAAAAAAAAAAAAAAAAAAAAAAAAAAAAAAAAAAAAAAAAAAAAATGAAATGGAATTTGGCTCCTTTATATCAAGAGTTGAACTGTAGGACACAAAGACTGTGCAGCCTCTATAAGCTGCTGAAACAGGCATGAAGTCTGCAGGTGCTTATCAGAAAAGAGTATTTGTAAGGCTGGTCCTCTGCCCAGAGTTGTAGTGGCCTGGGTTGTAAAGCCAGGTTAGGAGGGATCTGATAACTCCTATTGTTAGGGAGTGTATCAAGAGTGTAGTTTTTCTTGTAGTCATAGAAATTTAGAAATACACCACGCCAGTTGGGCCCTGAACCCTCAACCTGCAGGTAACCTTTGTTTTCTAAACCATGGCATCCATCTTAGTGGACAAGGTGGTATCCACTTTGGTCTCTCAGATCACACAAGAGATATGGCCTCTGACAACAACTGACTGTTTTTTCTTTTTAGAGGAGATAGAAGAAATGAGAAAGTCCACAAATAAAAGACCTCCAAGGTGGAAAAATTGAGCACTTCAGGACCTCAAATAACAATTGTTAAGACTGAAAAGGCCTAGTCAACCTTCTCAGTTAAACAAAGTGATTTGTCTCGCGTCAAAGAACCAATCACCCAAGGCTCTTTGTTTTTGCTTTTTAAATTGCACATAGGCAGTCACCATCAACTTGCAAGAGGGAAGCTGTGGTGAGGAGGCACAGGGAAAAGACAGGCAGGAGGGTCCTGCCTCGGGGAGACCCTCCGTGAGGCTGCTGCATGTGGGACCGGCTGGAAGAAGACCATCAGAAGCTATTAAATATTTAACGGAACTATTCTACAATGGAAACAAGAAGACTATAGAGGCCTTTCATTTGTTGAGATTAAAACAACACTTGTGTCTCCAAATTTGTGTGAGCAGCAAGTAGACTGTAAGAGTTGGAGAGTTCCTAACTGGGCGCAGTGGCTCACGCCTGTAATCCCAGCACTTTGGGAGGCTGAGGAGGGCAGATCACAGGTCAGGAGTTAGAGACTATCCTGGCCAACATGGTGAAATCCCATCTCTACTAAAAATATACAAAAATTAGCTGGGCGTGGTGGTGCGCACCTATAGTTCCAGCTACTTGGGAGGCTGAGGCAAGAGAATCACTTGAACCCGAGAGGGTGAGGTTGCAGTGAGCCAAGATCTCACCACTGCACTCCAGCCTGGGCAACAGAACAAGACTATCTCAAAAAAAAAAAAAAAAAAAAAAATAGTTGGGGAGTTTCCTGTATTAATCACTTTGTTTGTTTGTTTTTGTTTTTGTAGGTTTTTTTTTGAGATGAAGCCTCACTCTTGTCCTCCAGGCTGCAATGCAATGGTGCAATCTCGGCTCACTGCAAGCTCCACCTCCCGGGTTCAAGTGATTCTCCTGTCTCAGCCTCCTGGGTAGCTGGGATTACAGGCACCTACTACCACTACCAGCTAATTTTTGTATTTTTAGTAGAGACGGGGTTTCACCATGTTGGCCAGGATGGTCTCAAACTCCTGACCTCAGGTGATCCACCCGCCTTGGCCTCCCAAAGTGCTGGGATTACAGGCATGAGCCACTACGCCTGGTCTTAATAATGTTTTTTAAATTTTCTGTATTTTGATGCTTTAACATCTTTGGGCTTTGCTGACTCTGGAGGGACTGCCCCTCCCAGGTTAACCAATTCAGAGAGAGAGAGGCAAAGAGAGAGAGAGAGAGAGACAGACAGACTGAGTACACCTTTCATATGCAAAGCAAACAATCCAGAGCCCATACTCCCAACCACTTCCTCTACAGGGTTCTCACACTACTCTAGGCCACTACCCTTGCGCCCTGGCCAGGTGCCAGACAAGTAAGGCCAGCTCTTATGCACCAGAGTCCATTGAAATTATTCAAACTAGCCAATCCTAAGCCTGCTTACCTTACCTTGCCAGTTTCTTCCTGCAGAAACCAAAATAAAAGCTCTTCCCCACAGTTCCCCACCTCCCTCTGTCTCCTGACTGACTGTTGTTTCCATATATCCCCATTCCCCGACCCTGCATGGTATCCCCCTGCCTCTCAGGAACTGAGTAACACACTGTTTTTTCAATGGTAACCATTTTGTGTTGTGTTGGCCTTACTATACGTTATTTTTTAAAACATTAATACTCTCTATTTTAAAACAACTCCAGGTAACACAAACTCATCATTACCTATTTCAGATGTTGCCATGAAGAAAAATAGACACAGGAATTCCTTCCATTGAACAGAATCTGCTCTAATCAAGGAATCTTTCTTGCTCCCAGGTTAGGGAGACTGTCTGGTACAATTTCAAAATCACTATGAACAAGTAGTTGCTCAGTTTCCCATTCTTCCCTCTTCTAATGGGAATGTTATTGTTATTTTATGTCTGACCCACAGTTGTATATTGGGAAGGGTGGAGGCAGATAACCTGTGTTTTAAATTCATAGGCTGATGGATCATGAGAAGCAGCGTAGGGGCCTGATAGACAGGAGTGGTGATTATCCAGAGATCCTGAACTTCGCTAATTGGATGGGGGTCTTTTTGTTGTTGCCCATGGCGCGGTTAAATTTTTTCCATGTGGAAAAGGAAAGTGAGTAACAGTGATCAGAAGAGTGAACCATGGCCTAGGCTGCTAATTCTTTCCAAGATCTTCTGGGCTCACAGCTCATCTGTATGTCCCAATCTCCACTGGCAATAGGCATGACCACGTGCTGGAGTTCAGGCAGGGGGATGCGGTTGAAAAGATGCATACAACTTTCAGCCCTAGTCTGGCCTCCTCACTCTCTTCCTCCTAAGTGGCAAGAATTAATACATGCAAAGAAGGATTCTGGATGGGCCCTGGAGATAAAGAAGTGTGGGTGAAAGAAGCCTGGGTCCCTGAATGACTACCTGAAACACAGCCCACTCTCCTGCCAATTAAACCTTATGTGAATGAAAACATTATTTCTTTTTTTTTCAATGTATATACATTCTTTAATTTTTTTAATGTTTTTATTTCAATAGCTTTAGGGGTATGTGTGTTTTTTTGTTACATGGATAAATTATATAGTTGTAAAGTTTGGGATTTTAGTGTACCTGTCACCCAAGTAGTGTACATTGTACCCCAACAGGTAGTTTTTCATGTCTCTCTCCTCTCCCACCCTCCCCACTCTGAGTCTCCAATGTCCATTATACCACTCTGTCTGCCTTTGTGTACCCATAGTTTAGCTCCTACTTGTAAGTGAGAACATGCGGTATTTGCTTTTCCATTCCTGAGTTACTTTACCTAGAATAATGTCCTCCAGTTCCATTCAAGTTGCTGCAAAAGACATTATTTTGTTCTTTTTCATGGCTGAGTAGTATTTCATGGTGTGTGTATACACACACACTTTTTTTATCCACTAATCAGTTGATGGGCACATAGGTTGGTTCCATATCTTTGCAATTACGAATTGTGCTGCAATAAACACACAGGTGCAAGTGTCTGTTTGATATAATAATTTTTTTTCCTTAGGGTAGATACCCACTAGTGGGATTGCTAGATAGAATGGTAGATCTACTTTTAGGCGAAAACATTGTTTCCCATTAGTGTTGTGACACGCAACATTCCTGATGAGGATAATCTGGAAATACACTAGTTTTATTAGTCTACTCAGGCTGCCATAACAAAATACCACAGACTACGGGGCTTAAACAATATAGATTTATTTTCTCACAGTCTGGAGGCTGGGAAATCTGAGATCAGAACACCAGCCTGCTTGGGTTCTAGTGAGGGCACCTTCCTGGCTTGCAGATGGCAACCTTTTTCCTCCATCCTCACTTGATGAAGAAACTCTGGTGTCTGTTCCTGTTCGTATAAGGGCACAAGCCCTATTGGAGTAGGACCTCACCCTTCTGACCTCACTTAACCTTTACCACCTCCTCATAGGCCCTATCTCTAAATTCAGTCACATTCAAGAAAGGGCCTCAAGGTAGGAATTTGGGAGAAACACATCCAGTTCATGACACCACAAGCCTTACCACGGATACATTATTTGATTCACTGAGCAGTGGTGGAGAACACAAGCTCCAAAGCTCATCCTGCCACATGCTAGCTGTGTGACCTTGAGCAAGTTACTCAATATACTTTGAGCCTGTTTCCTCACTTATACAATAGGTATTCTAATAGCACATAGTTCAAAAAGTTATCTTGAAGATTAAGTGAATTAATATCTGTAAAGCTTTTGGAACAGGGCTAGACTTCAAGGTATTATATTAAGCATTACCTTTTATTTGAGTTAGCAGTTCCACTTCTAGTATTATCTTAAAGTAATAATTATAGAGTTATTTATTTACTCAACAAACATTGAGGGAGCTCTGACAGACATTCCGCTAATCACTAAATAAATAGTAGTGAAAGAGTGATGTGACCAAAGGTTTGTAAATAAGAATCTCCTTGCCATATTGTTTGAGACAAGAAAAAAATGGAAACAACTTGGATGTCCCCAAATAAGAGATTAGCTAAATAAATTATGCTGTATCTATAGAGCAGAAAAAAATGTTGACACTGAAGGGGTAAAACAGAAAAAGCTTCTAAATGCGTAACTACATGGAGAGATAGTCTCAGTATAAATGTCTGCCTCAGGGCAATTTATTTGCTGTTCTTTCTGCCTAGAAAAGCTGATACATAGTAACTGCTCAATAAATAATTGTTGAATGAATGAAATAACTGAAAAAGATAAGTTGTAAAGTATTATGTACTATATAATTCTATTTCCCAAATACATACTGAGAAGAGAGACTTCAGAGTTTATACCAAAATATTATAATGACTATGATTGGTCGATAAGATTGCGGATGACTTCTACTTTATCCTTTTTGCTTATCTATATTTTCTAAATTGCATGTAAAAACCATGTTTATTTTTATTAAAAGGGCAATTTATTTTTAAGTGGGAGTTTATGTATAAAGAATTAAATCTAGTTCACTAAGTAAAAATATTAATACAGACCCCAGAACTATACCAATGTGACATTTATCAGATGCTGATGGTGTGCCAGCCACTGTTTTAAGTGCTTTGCATGCATTATTTACATTGCCACATCTTATATGGTAGTTCAACTAATATACAGTGGAACCTGACAGCACCCACCCTGGGATTCCTATTCCTGGGATAACTTGTTCTCCCCAGAACTATGCCAATTTGATCTTAGTTCATGGTCCAACAACTTTTCTGACTTTTAAAAATTGTGGTGATATATACATAACACAAAATCTACCATTTCAATGATTTTTAAGTATAGTTCATTGGCATTAAGTACATTCACTTTGTGAGGCAAACATCACTGCCATCCATCTCCAAAACTTTTCTATCATTCCAAACAAAAACTCTATGCTCATTAAACAATAACTCCCCATTCCCTTAACCTTCCTGCCCCCACACAGCCCCTGGAAACCACTATTCTACTTTCTATCTTTATGAATTTGCCTATTCTTGGTACTTCCAATAAGTGGGATCATACAATACTTGTTCTTTTACATCTGGCTTATTCACTTAGCATCACATCTTTCAGGTTCATCCATGTGTCAGAATTTCCCTCCTTTTTAAGGCTGAATGATATGGGTTAGCTGTGTCCCCACCCAAATCTCATCTTGAATTGTAGTTCCCATAACTCCCACGTGTCATGGGAGAGACCCGGTGGGAGGTAATTGAATCTCATGCTGCTGTTGTTCTCATGATAGTGAGTTCTCAAGATATCTGCTGATTTTATAAGGAGCTTTTCCCCCTTTTGCTCGGCACTTCTTGTTGCTGCCATGTGAAGAAGGACATGTTTGCTTCCCCTTCTGCCATGATTGTAAGTTTCCTGAGGCCTCCCCAGCCATACTTAACTGTGAGTCAGTTAAACCTCTTTCCTTTATAAATTACCCGGTCTCGGATATGTTTTTATTAGCAACATGAGAATGGACTAATACACTGAATAATATTTCTTTGCATGTATAGACCACACCTGGTTTATCCATTCACCTGTCAGTGGACACTCGGGCTGCTTCCACCTTTTGGTTATTATGAATAATGCTGCTGTGAACATGGGTATACAGACATCTCTTCAGGTTCCTGCTTTTGATTCCTTTGAATACATGCCCAGAAATTGAATTGCAGGATCATATAGTAATGCTGTTGAACTTTTTGAGGAACTGCCATACTGTTTTCCACAGTGGCTGTGCCAAAGCCCCAGAACTCAGAGGAAGCCAGTCTGGTGCCACTTTCCTTAATACCTCTCTTTCTTCCCTATCTCAACACTCCTTGTTTTAACTCTTTAGCACCCTACTGCTTCCCATCAGCTTTGGAGAGGGTCATAGAGGAGAGAGGAGGACACAGTGGGCAGCAGTTGTGGGAGCTCAATGCCAAATTTCAGATAAGGCATTTTCATGATCACTTTCTTCCTGCATAAAGGGGCCAAGATCTTTGGGTACCTGAATTGTTTAAAATGATGGTCAGGTTGAGATTCTACTATAGAATCTCATATTTTTTTGTGGATCATATTTGTGAAACAATGGAAACAATTGTTGGGGATTCATACAGTTGGGATATTTGTCCCTTCCAAATCACATGTTGAAATGTGACCCACAGTGTTAGAGGTGGGGCCTGGTGGGAGGTGTGTGGGTCATGGAGGTGGATCCCTCATGAATAGTGTGGTGCCCTCTCTGTGGTTATGAGTTCTTGCAAGATATGGTGTTAAAAGACCCTGGCACCTTCCCCATCTCTCTCTGTCTCCCTTGCTTGCCACATGACATACCTTTTCCCCCTTTGCCTTCTGCCATGAGTAAAAGCTTCCTGAGGCCTCATCAGAAGCAGATGCTGGTGCTTTGCTTGTACGGTCTGAAGAATTGTGGGCCAAATGAACTTCCTTTCTTTATAAATTACCCAGCCTCTGGTATTCCTTTATAGCAATGCAAAACAAACGACGAGGATGATGAAAAAGTTCTGGAGATGGATAGTGGTCACAGCTGTACAATAATGTGAATGTACTTAATGCCACTGAACTATGCACTTCAGAATGATTAAAATGGTAGATTTTGTTATGTATATATTACCACAATTAAATATGTATGCATATATAACCATGTAGCATCTCCTGGGAAAAATCACAACTTCAATTTTCTTCTCTATAAAATACTTTTTCTTTCTGATTCTCAGAACTGTAAGTTAATTACTCTAGACACACACATGCTTAGATAAGAATAAAACATTATGCAAAAGTGTTTTGATTTTGGTGAAATGCTATTTTTAGCAAGTGATATTGTCTCACTGTTGGGATAATATTCCTGACCACAGATTTTATCCATCAGGGGACAACTGGGGTAGTGACAAAACCCAAGCCTCCTTTTATCTGACGTCCACTGGCTACAGGAAATCTAGTGTGTTCCAAATGTTTTTCTTTCCTTTTAGTAGGAGGATTGCCGCTCTCCATTGCACATGACCTGATGATGCCTTAAAAGAGTAAACTTCCGAGAAAATCCATGAAAAGCAGCTGAATTAGAAAAACAGCAATGATGGGTCAGGCACAGTGGCTCATGCCTGTAATCCCAGCACTTTGGGAAGCTGAGGCAGGCAGATCACCAGGTCAGGAGATTGAGACCATCCTGGCTAACACGGTGAAACCTCGTCTCTACTAAAAATACAAAAAAATTAGCCAGGCAAGGAGGCGGTCGCCTGTAGTCCCAGCTACTGGGGAGGCTGAGGCAGGAGAACAGCATGAACCTGGGAGGCAGAGGTTGCAATGAGCTAAGATCGTGCCACTGCACTCCAACCTGGGTGACAGAGAGAGACTCTGTCTCAAAAAAAAAAAAAAAAAAAAAAAAAGAAAGAAAAAAGAAAAAGAAAAACAACAACGATGGAACTGGGAACCTAAAGAACAATTCTGTCCCCTTTTTAGCTAATCAGAGGCAGGTTTCTTGTATGATCCCTGTGTCTCTTTGCCTTTCTTCACTTCTCCTGAGAGATGAAGCTACACTGCCTCCCAGGGACTCGCCATCTCAGTCCCGCAAGAGGCCAGGCATCCTTTCTTCACTGCAGGGGACTGATGAGTTTGTACGACGTTAGGGGAGGAGCACCCCAATGACCTCAACAGATGAACCTGGGAGATTTCCCACAGACTGTCCAGCCCCGGCCCGGAAGGGGCATAACTTGGTTTGTAATTTCTCTTACAGATGTTTATTTCACCGATTTACTGAGATTGGTTTTTGGAATGTGCAGCTGCCTGAACCGTGCACACTTTCAGAGCTCGATGTAAACCAGATACACCCTGCCTAATCCATCACCTCAGATTTACATTAACAAGGAGGCAAACCAGGCGGTAGCGGCGGCCCTCTGTCCTCCGTCCTTTTATGCCATTGTTATGATTTTATGCCTCGGCAATAAGTTACACACCCACCTTTTCCCTCACCCCCTATTCAGCCTTGTTTGCACTCCAGGCACAGAGAAAGAGAAAAAACTGTGGTAGATGGAAGCTAACACCGTGTAAACCAGTCATTCCTAGTTACCTGCTTTTAATACATCACTCCTTTGCTGACAATTTCCACTGATTCTCCATTTTCGTAGATGATAATGTCCTAATGACAGAACCTGGACTTGAGGGGCGTATTAGCCCGTTTTCACCTTGCTGGTAAAGACATACCTGAGACTGGGCAAGTTACAAAAGAAAGAGGTTTACTGTACTTATGGTTCCACATGTCTGGGGAGGCCTCAAAATCATGGGAGATGGTGGCATGGCAGCAGCAAGAGAGAGAATGAAAGCTAAGTGAAACGGGTTTCCGCTTATCAAACCATCAGATCTCATGAGACTTATTCACTACCAAGAGAACAGTATGGAGAACAGCCCCCATGATTCAATTCTCTCCTGCTGGGTCCCTCCCACAATACGTGGGAATTATGGGAGTACAATATAAGATGAGATTTGGCTGGGGACACAGAGCCAAACCGTATCAAGAGACTACTTTAATTGGCATTTTTCAGCGGGATCCCACCCTCTCTCCTATTTGACTTGACCATAGGTTCTACAGTGGAGCGCCCTGTCTTTTTCATCACTGTGTGCATAGCACATAACACATAATGGATGAATGGTTGTTGGGAAAATAAATGAAGCGCCCATTATTTCAAATTTAGTACCTAGTGAATCTGAAGAGGGCCTGGAAGGAGATGTCCCTGCAATGGTGAGCAGAGACTTAAGAAATCAGAGTGCTTGAACTCCCTTTCCAGTTGTATTAAATGGAGTGCCCTGTAGTCCTTCATGCCGGCCAGTGAGAAGAGAGGGTCTGGCTTTTGCCTGTGGATGTTTCCTTCCCAGAAGCTCATAAGCTCTTGCCAATCTTATTAAACTCAGCCGTAAGCTTCACAGTAATGACGGTTCCCAATTTTGCAGGTGGTCTTGCTGCAGGCAGGCAGGCAGCAGATGAGGCTGTGCAGTGAGATCCCATTTCATTTGCTCCAGCTCCTTTCTGAGCTGGAGGAAATGAACACGTGTGTCATCACTACTTATGTTTTATAAATGCTAATATCACAGTATATCATACAAGATGTAAAACAAATGCACTTACCTGTGATAATGCATGCATTTAATTTAGATGCTAAATACAAATGAATAATGTGATAAACAAGGTGCTGAATGATTAAAATGAACCCTTAATTTCTCACAATTGTTCAAGAAGGAAATTACAGGAAAATATTAATGCTTTTCATAATGATCACCTCACTGGAGGTAAGCAGAAAGTCACTATTTCCTCCTAGGTTATCAATTCAATACAATCAATTCAATTAAAGGTCCTAGTGTCACTTAAAAACCATTCTTTCTTTAACTTTCATTTTAGGTTCAGGGGTACACATGCAGGTTTGTTGTACAGGCAAAGTGCACGTCATGGAGACTTTGTATACAGATTATATTGCCACCACTTAATAAGCATAGTACCCGATAGGTAGTTTTTGATCTTCACCCTCTTCCCCAACTCCACCCTCAAGTAGGCCCCAGTGTCTGTTGCTCCCTTCTTTGTGTTCATATGTACTCAATGTCTAGCTCTCACTGATAAGTGAGAACATGTGTTATTTGGTTGTCTGTTCCTGAGTTACTTCACTTAGGATAATGGCCTCTCGCTCCATCCATGCTGCAAAGAACATAAGCTCATTCTTTTTGATGGCTGCATAGTATTCCATATGTATATGTACCACATTTTCTTTATCCAGTCTATCATTGATGGGCATTTAGGTTGATTCCATGTCTTTGATATCATGAATAGTGCTGCAATGAACATATGCATGCATGTGTCTCCATGGTAGAATAATTTATGTTCCTTTAGGTATATACCCAATAATGAGATTACTGACTCGAATGGTAATTCTGCTTTGAGTTCTTTGAGAAATAGCCAAACTGTTTTCCACAATGGCTAAACTCATTTACATTCCCACCAGCAGTGTATAAGCATTCTCTTTTCTCTGCAACCTCACCAACATCTGTTCTTTTTTGAGTTTTTGATAATAGCCATTCTGACTGGTGTGAGATGGTATCTCACTGTGGTTTTGATTTGCATTTCTCTAACGATTAGTGATGTTGAACATTTTTATATGCTTGTTGGCCATGTATATGTCATCTTTTGAAAAGTGTTTGTATCCTTTGCCCACTTTTTAATTGGGTTTTTTTTATTTGTTTGTTTTTGCTTGTTGATTTGTTTACATTCGTTATAAATTCTGGATGTTAGGCCTTTGTCAGATGCATAGTTTGTGAATATTTTCTCCTATTCTGTAGGTTGTCTGTTTACTCTGTTGATAGTTTCTATGGCTGTGCAGAAGCTCTTTAATTCAATTAGGTTCCATTTGTCAATTTCTGTTTTTGTTGCAGTTGCTTTTGTCATGAATCTTTGCCAGGTCATATGTTCCAAATGGTAGTTCCTAGGTTATTTTCCAAGGTTCTTAGAGTTTTAAGTAAAAAACAGCAACAACAACAACAAAAACCATTCTTCTACCTAAATTTTTAGTATACAGACAATATTTTTACATTTTCATGTGGATTCATGGAGTTTTAGAATTAGAAATAACCAGAAAGGCCATATAGTTCAATAGCTATCACAGGTGAGGAAACAGAAGACAAGGCAGTTAACAATTTTCCTGGAAGCATTTGTATATATTTAGGGAAAAATGTTTAGAGAATTGATTTTCTTTCCTGGTGCATATGTCACAGAAAATTTTGGCAATAAGAAATGAAAATATTTTCTCTGGTTTAACCAACCTTTAGCCAAAAGTTATCTTTAATGTGGTACTACACAGGACTTATTTCTTACTTGCCTTTCCCAGGTCAATTTCCTCACACAAAGTTACCAGATTGGATCTTTCTTTGACGCCCTCAAAGAGTCAAGGACTAAGGCGGGGTGCAGTGGTTTACGCCTATAATCCCAGAGCTTGAGGAAGCCAAGGCAGGAGGACTACTTGAACCCAGGAGTTGGCGGCTGCAGTAAGCTATGATCATACCACTGCAATCCACCTATCAAAAAAGATAAAGGACTAAGTCTGGGACTTAGTCAAGTACCAGGACTTTATGGAAAGTATTCCTCAGGGAAAGGAGATCAGCAGTGATAAGAAACTGGAGCGTGCTTTCCAACTTCTTCACATCTCATGCTGCATAGACTGCTCTATGCGACACACCAGTGTATGCTGACAAGGCTGCTACTGATGAGGAGCGGCTGATCCTGGGACTTCAGCTGCTCCAGGGCCCACTGGGCAGTCCCAAGAGCGCAGCACATCTGTACCTGTTCCTGAAACACCATTCGGATAGCTTGGGTCTACAGGAGGCACAGCCAACAGATGGAGCCCCAGCAAGTGAGACCCAGTCTGAGGGATCACCCCAAGACAAAGTCACTGAGGTGTGTGTGGTATGAATTTATTTCCTGTTTCCTGTCTGTCTACATTTAGCTATCAGAAATTTAATTAAGGCTTAAGCGTAATCTTTACTTAACCAGAGCTGAGCAATTAAACTCATGCAAGGTCGTGTCCAGAACACCATTCTGAGGCTGACTAGATTTAAATACTTTTTTATTTATAGTGATCTCGGATATGTAGGAATTACAGCCAGGTGAAGACACAAAAAATTAACTCTGTGGGAGAAAAACTGGACAAGCAGCCACCACAGGAAGATTGATTTCATTCTCCTCTTTATTCCTTTGGTCAGCTATATCTCTAAACACTTTCTCAATTGAGTCTAGACAGAAGAGACCAAAGGTATTGCAGATTTCATTTGACGTAGCCTAAAAGAAGTAGAATATTGAAAATATCCAGCATGACACATGGTTCCTCATAGGCACTCTATAAATACGAATTTCCTGCCTTTCTTTCTGTCTGCCTTTTTATATAGACTTTTTTTTTTTTTTTTAATACTTTCAGTTCTGGGATACATGTGCAGAATGTGCAGGTTTGTTACACAGGTATACACGTGCCAAGGTTTGCCACACCCATCAACCCATCATCTGCATTAGGTATGTCTCCTAATGCTCTCCCTCCCCTAGCCCCCCTGCCTCATCCCCTGACAGGCCCCAGTGTGTGATGTTCCCCTCCCTGTGTCCATGCATTCTTATTATTCAACTCCACTTGTGAGTAAGAGCATGTGGTGTTTGGTTTTCTGTTCCTGTATTAGTTTGCTGAGCATGATGGTTTCCAGCTTCATCCATGTCCCTGCAAAGGACATGAGTTTATCCTTTTCTATGGCTGCATAGTATTCCAGGGTGTATATGTGCCACATTTTCTCTATCCACTCTATCACTGATGGGCATTTGGGTTGATTCCAAGTCTTGCTATTGTGAATAGTGCTGCGATAAATACATGTGTGTATGTGCCTTTACAGTAGAATGATTTATAATCCTTTGGATATATACCCTGTAATGGGATTGTGGGGTCAAATGATATTTCTGGTTCCAGAGCCTTGAGGAATCGCCACACTGTCTTCCACAATGGTTGAACTAATTTACACTCCCACCAACAGTGTAAAAACATTCCAATTTCTCCACATCCTCTCCAGCACCTGTTGTTTCCTGACTTTTTAACGATCGCCATTCTAACAGGCATGAGATGGTGTCTCATTGTGGTTTTGATTTGCATTTCTCTAATCACCAGTGATGATGAGTTTTTTTTCATATGTTTTTTGGCCACATAGATGTCTTCTTTTGGGAAGTGTTTGTTCATATCCCTCACCCACTCTTTGATGGGGTTGTTTGTTTTTTTCTTATAAATTTGTTTAAGTTCCTTATAGATTCTGGGTATTAGCCCTTTGTCAGATGGATAGATTGCAAAAATTTTCTCCCATTCTGTAGGTTGCCTGTTCACTCTGATGATCATTTCTTTTGCTGTGCAGAAGCTCTTTAGTTTAATTAGATCCCATTTGCCAATTCTGGCTTTTGTTGCCATTGCTTGTGGTGTTTTAGTTATGAAGCCTTTGCCCATGCCTATGTCATGAATGGTATTGCCTAGGTTTTCTTCTAGGGTTTTTATGGTTTTGGGTCTTAGGTTTAAGTCTTTAATCCATCTTGAATTAATTTTTGTATAAGGTGTAAAGAAGGGGTCCAATTTCAGTTTTCCGCATATGCTAGCCAGTTTTCCCAACACCATTGATTAAACAGGGAATCTTTTCCCCATGCTGATCTTTGACAAACTTGATAGATTTTGTTTTTTTGGAAAAAAAATAAATCCTTGTCTTAGGGTCCTCAATGTATCAGGAAGTATATAGCAGTAAAATAGGTCAGGTCAGTCAACTAGGAAAAATAGTACATAAAATATTTCAAAACTTGTTGAAAGCTTGCTACCATGATAGTCACTATTCAAGATACTGTGTATGCTGCTGCAAATACGGTCATGCAACACAGAATCACATTTTAAATCAACAACGACCACATATGTGATGGTAGTCTGATAAGATTATAATGGAGTTGAAAAGTTCCTGTCGCCTAGTGGCATTGTAACTTTTGCGATCTCACAGTGTAATTACTTTACTGTTTTCATATATTTACTGTAGCCTAAGTGTTTATGAAGTCCATAGTCATGTACAATAATGTCCTAGGCCTTGCTGAACCTGATTCTACAGGGTGATGAGCTACAAAATTCTTCCCCTGCAGAGGAGCCCTCAATAATCCAGTAGACTAGATGAATGTAAGTGAGTCTCTTTTCCCAGACATTCTAGTGCTTTCCCAGTAGGTTTATGAGTAAAGCATCCACAGAGGCAGAGACAGAGGTTATACATGGGCTCTAATACTGAACTGAACTTCTCCAAGTCTTCTCTAGATACTACCCAGCAGAAATAAAATTGAGCTCCAAATACACCACCATAGCACATAAGGCCTATCAGCTAATCTGGGGCAGGTTGTTATTTTTATTTCTCATGGAAAAGCCATATTTTCTACACTGAAGTTTGTGTTACCTTTCTGCCATGCTTCTGCAAGGAACGCAATCCCTGCAGTTATTATTCACCATGATAGCATCTTAGCCGACTTTGCTTTTATTCAAGAATGTGGTTTTACAGTGAGCAAATTAAGGCAATGGGCTGATATGAAGGGTGTTTTAAAATACAGGTTTTATTATTATTCAGGTATGGTGAGGCCAGCAGCTCAGGCGATGTTAGCCATTGAAAGCATAGCTTGTTACAATTCCTAAGGCATGGGAGCCATGCCATGGCATTGGGGTGGGAGGCACACCAGGAAGCACCAAGGTCAGCCAGGAGGCAGAGGGAAAAACATGAGCAAGAGCCCTTATTTCTACACGGAGGGATAGCGAAGGCAGGGCAAGCAGGCTTAGGCTTGGCTAATGTGAATAATTTCAGTGGGCTCTAGGGCATAGGGGCTGTCCTTAGCTGTCTGGTACTTAGCTTTGGGGTGATTAGGGCAGGTGCATAGTAGACCAGAGTGTGCGAGCCAGTTTAAGGAGGCCTGGGGGTGTACACTTTGGACTGGTTAATTTGCACATGAAAGGCATGCTCCCCTCTATCTCTGGGGCTAGTCAGGATGGTCCTTGACTATCTAGGAATTGGCTAATCCTGGGGGGGCTGTCCCTCCACAGCCAGCAAGGCTTCAGATGCCAATAAATCAGAATGTAGAAGATAAAAGATACGATTAATACAGATGGGATTCTCTGCTCTCAGCATGCATCCCTTTGCTCAGAAAGCCTTGGAGAAAACGTAAAATGAATGTATCGAAGAATCAGTAAGACTTCTTTCACAAGGAAACACCTTGTGAATGTGGAGTGCTGTCCTCCAGGATGTCCTGTATGCTCTTTATTGCTGTTTCTTTTACAGCCACTATACATTGTTCAGGAACAAAGGGGTGAAAGTGGAAGTGGCTTCTTGCACTATTACAACTAATGATCCACTTGCAAAATGTTCATTTCCTATTCCCATGACTTTAGACACTCTTGAGTTAGAGTCAAAAGATGGAATTCATGCCCTGGGATCCACGGTATAGTTTCTGTTGATCTGGAAGTGGACACTTCCACCAAGTCTTTTCACCCTCCTCCTGCCATGGAATGAAAGACAGTAACAGATAGGCTGGTGAATCTCACAATCAAGGGAAATTGGAGGTGCTGCCGTACATTGAGGACATGGACCAGGATGCCTGGAACCAGGGTACCCTTTGGGGTGCCTCCCTGTAGTGCCATATTGACTTGCAAAATTTATCAGATGACTACAGCAACTTACACAACGAAGACAACCAAGGAACCGGATCACTCAAGAATCCAAGTTTTCGTCACTAGGTAAAAATGTCAACCAATTGAGGTGATAGCTGAGGGCAAAGCAAAAATGGAATGAAATGGAGAGGACAGAAGTTATAAATCCCAAATAAAGCCTTGTGACCAGTTGCAGAAGTGAGGACTGCAAAAAAGAAAGACCCACATTTTCTTCCATCCCCCTCCCACTTTTCCCCTAACTATTTCATAGAGGTATGTTAGTAGTGGTTCAGTTATCAATTTTGTTCATAGTTAAAAGATATCATGTAAGGATCATGGCTAAATCAGAGGATAAGTGAACATCACCAGACATGAATGCAAGGACCAATGAAGCATTGGACCCCCGTTTTGAGGGAAAGGTTGGGAGAGTTTTCATCTGTATGAGCAATAGTTAAGCAAGAGCATATTGGTCTGTAACCTTAAGTATGGGAAGGAGTATGAATATGAATTGTAAGAACCCAAAAGTACAAACTGTGCCTCTATTGCTCAGTGGGTACTTATTATGACCCCCTTCTATTTTATCTACCTATAATATAGACACAGGAAAGTTTATAAAGCACATGTTCTACACTCCCTTGCTGCTGAAATTTCACCTGTGACCAGCGTTTTCTGAGAAGTCTTATGGGTAAAAGGGGGCAAACTGAGATGGTGACCTGCATGAAGGGGTTGGATCACCTGACATGCATGTGGGCAGTTACAATGAAGTTTCAAATCTCCAATAGTTACTACAGCAGTGGTGTTTACATATATGATATGGTTGGGACTATTCACTCTATAGCTTCTAAGCCTGGTTCCCTGGTTCTGAGATATTCTATAGGAAACCTGATATCTTTTAATAAACATTGCTTTCTGCTAAAACTAGTTAGAATAGATATCTTTCTACAACTAAGAGCCTGATTCCATTTGGACTGACTCTCAAAGTAACCATATGAAGAAGGCTCTACTGTTGTCATTGCTGTCATTTTACAGATGGAGAAATGGAGGCATGGAATAGTGCAAGGCCCCCAAGCTAGTCAGCTGAAAGGCAGGACTTAAATTTAGATTATTTAATCCCAAAGCCTTATTATCATCCTCTGTGCTATGTAATATCCAAGGATCTAGCAGACCAGGAGTAGAGGATGAGGGGGAAGGAAAGTAAGAGTAGAAGCAGGTAAAAAAGATCCTCAGAGAATTTTAAATAATTTGTCTGTGTAGACAAAACTGTTAGTGACAGACACTTGGTTCAAACCACAAATTTATGGATTCAATTTCTGTATTCTTTTCACTACTCCATATGTAAACTACTAGCTGTGTTTATATGAAATTAAGAGCTTATGAAGATGAGGAATTTTAGCACTGTGGGATGAACTGGCTACCTTTGACTATGCTGGAAGGCTTAATGAATGAAAATGACAAACTCAAGGTTTTAAATTCTTAGTTCAAGACATGGTTTAAGTAACAGAGGATCGAAGATATTCACTCTCCATATGTGTGCCCGCTTGCAATTAATTTATTGAAAGTATGATTCAACCACATTTAGGAATATTAGATATGATTAAATTTAGACATGTTTCTTATATGGATTACATGAGATTAAGTTATACCATGGGGACTATTATAAGGATTTGTCTAAATATTTACAGTACTTACACTTAGCATATATGGATTGACTCATACCACTGTAAGTATATATATATAAATGTTAGGTTTGTTTCAACCAAAAATTCACAAGATGAAGTGTATAATTTTCTGTCTCAACTTCTTGTATCACATTTAAGCCTATATCCCATCTGTTCTAATACATTGAATGATTCCTCAAAGTTTTTGGTCTACAATTGGGATTTTTAAAATGTATTCTAGCATTATGAATGTTTCACTTTTGAAACCCAACATTGTATCATTTATTAAGGTGAACCTTAAGATGGTGGGAAGGTGGATGAGCTCCATCCGTCATCTTATATTAGAAACATCATACCCAGCCATCAAGAAGGTATTCTTCCCTGGCATATAAATATTTTATTATTAAAATGTCATGGCTCCTGAGAATATGAATAAATATGTTATTTAAAAGCATATCCAATTATTTATATCAGTTTAGACTCATGGATTCTCATATTATTGTGGGTTATATTAATAATTTATTATTATTATTAATTTTTCTTAAATTTTCACAGATTTGGCCATGAGGAGTCCTTTCACATTGAGTCTACGTATGTGTTCCCATCATTTTTCTGAGATCTTCCTTACTTTCTGGCACCTCAAAATGTTTCAGGCTTATCTGGTACTTTCCTTGCCCCAGACCTGGAATCAGAATGCAAAGAAATTTTAGGTAATAGATGTGCTTATTAATATTGGGGTGTGATTGCTTCCAGGCCCTCTCAGTCAATGAAACTAGGAGTACATCTGTGATTCCGTACTGATATAAAGATATAATTGTATAAAGAAATAATTGGGGGAAAAAGAAAGCTCTTTGGTAGGTTTTTAACTACTAAATGTAAAAGATATGATGGAAATAGAATATTACCATTTGGCAAACACCATAGAGATCATTATCTCAGTAGAGTCTAAAATTAGGGAGCAAAAGTATTAAGCATAATGAGAAACAGAATATTCACATAGTCTCAACGTATCTCCTCACAAGACACTTATTAATTACAAAGAGAAAAATAATCTCTTTACAGTGCAGGAAGCTGGCAGACACACAATGTAACCAAGTGATCAAAGTCACCATCACCAGGAATGGCATGGGCAAACGGGTTGTGTGCTCCTCGTGTGATGCACTGAGAAGTACACAGCAGGACTCTGGGGTGTGTCTGGCAGAAGTTCATACATCATCTGAATCTAATCACAAGGAAGCATCAGGCAAACCCAAACTGAGAAATAGTATCCGTAAGAACTACCCAGGATTCTTGAAAAATGTCACGATCATGACAGACAAAAGAAGACGGAGAGACTATTCCAGACTAATGGGAACCAGGGAAACATGACAACCAAATGCCACATGTGATTGTGAATCAGATCCTAGATTAGGAAAAGGGTTTCACAGGACAATAGGTGAAATTTGAGGAAGGTCTGCAGATTACATAATAGGATTGAGAGTCAGTCTCAACTTCCTGATTTTTGAGAGTTTTCCTGTCATTTGGGAAACTTGGGTGAAGGCTATATCAAAAATTCATTTAGTATTTTGACAACCATTTTCTAAATCAAAAATCATTTTAGATGAAGAGGTAAAATATTAGAAATATTTTCTAAAAGCATACCCAGAAACAGTTATGTAAAAGGAACCAAATGTCTAGCCATGAAATATTACTGGCTGCCTGTTAGGTAGCTGCTCTCAGAAACACCAGGACAGCGCCCGGTCTTTCTGAACTAAGGCCGGTTATAACTAACCCTTCTCTCACCCAAGGCTACGCTTATTAGCAGCAAAAGGGCAATGACCACAGCAGCCTCTGGAGGCTGGACTTTCTAGAAGACCAGATAGGGGAAGGTTCTTATATATCCCAAGTGTACCCTAAGGGATAATTACATTAGAAAATGGAGTAATTATTGGCCAGGTGCAGTGGTGGCTCATGCCAGTAACCCTAGCACTTTGGGAGGCCGAGGCAGGTGGATCACCTGAGGTCAGGAGGTCGAGACCAGCCTGGCCAACATGGCGAAATCCCATCTCTACTAAAAATACAAAACTTAGCCGGGTGTGGTGGTGGACTCCAGTAATCCCAGCTATTTGGGAGGCTGAGGCAGGAGAATTGCTCGAACCTGAGAGGCGGAGATTGCAGTGAGCTGAGATCATGCCATTGCACTACAGCCTGGGTGACAGAGACAGACTCTGTCTCGAAAAAAAAAAAAAAAGAACGAAAGAAAACAGAGTACTTTTTAATTTAAAATATATATTTAAAAGTTGTATACTAAAAAGATTTTGCTACCATCTTCAGCTACACAAAAAACCACTTGTGACATTATATATTTCAAAGTTATATTGAAATGCACAATTAATGCAGTTATTTTGATGAGCTGTCAGTTGTTTGTTTTTCTTTTTTGCAACTTGGATGCTATGGTCTGAATACTTGGTAATATCTGGACTAAGGGATATTTGGATTTCAGGCACTGGCTAAATTTACATTATGAACAATAAGCACTTTTCTCAGCATGAGAAAATGTTTTCTGAATTCAGGCACTTGTAATAACATGCAAAATTAGTGAAACAGCAATATCTGCACTAAATTCTTGCATGGAGATGACTTTAATGACTCATACTTTACTCATGACATTGAGCACAGAACTTGACTCATAAAAGATTTTCTAACAGATTTTTAAATGATTTAATATTTGTTTATCCTCAAAATGTATTTGTTTTAGAATATTTGCCTACACATTGTCTTTTTTTGCAGGACATGGAGGAATATCTTCTTTGGTTTGTGTGTCCTCTTTGGAGGAAATAACTAATTCATCTCCAATACTAGCTTATTTTTAAATCTAAGAGTTCATTATCTTCACTTTAAATAGTCTTTCATTATTGCAATCTCCATGCAATCTCCATGGCAAAGCTCCTACTGCTCTGGCCTCTTCTTGAACCCTCGTGGGTGGGACTAGGGTTCCAGACATTCCCTCCTTCTCCAGTATGTCTAAACATACTCAGAATATAATTTTCTATCTTATAAAAAAGAAGCCCTCTGCCATGCTGAGTATACTTAACAAGGTCTGCAGGGCAAATGTTAATCTATAGGATATACACAGGATGTTTAGAATATGTTTGTATATTATAAACCATATAGCCAATATACCATGTGTATTCACTCACGCACATATATACTCTGCATGCGATTCTGTGTGTTTCTAGGCATATAGCTAAGAATGAAGCGGTTTAAGCTTGCATGGAGGAGGTGAAGACCTTGCTAAAATAATGATGTGTTAGCTAATAATATAAGTAGTAAAATCTCTGACCCCCCACAAATGCTTCAGTTAGAACAAATGTGCATAATACATTTAAGTGACTGATACATTTTAAATGTTAGAGATTGGCACTGTCCAGGGTAGTGGAAGGAATGTTCGACTCAAATTTAAAATATACAAATTGTAATCCTAGCTCGACCACTTGTTACAGAGTCATCTAACTTTTCTGAGACTCAGGGGTTTTTTATTTATAAAATGAAGTAAATATGCCTATCTTCCAAATACGAGCAGATTAAATAGAAAATGAATGCGGCCACTTTTTGTAAACATTAAACTACTTTATTTGGGTATTCCTCAAATATGTATTGAGTGCCTCTGCATTAAATGCCGGGGACATAGCCTTACATAGGTCAGCTATTGTCCTGCTCTGATGGACTGTCTCCTCTGATGGAAGGCAGATGTTCAACAATGCATTACACAATGTGTAGTTTAATTGATTCTGAAGCCTTTACCAAAGGGACCTATCCTGGCTCAGTCTGGGAAGTCAGAGAAAGCTTTCTTGTGTTGGTGTATGCTGAACTGAGTAAGAATTACAGATGGTAGTGGGAGGAGGGAAAAGAACATTCCAGGCAAAGGAAGCAGCATGTCTAGGGGCTCAGTATCTTGCCTTCCGTGGTGCTAACAACGCTAATGCATTTATCTCCAATGCAATGGGAAGTCAATGAGTGTTATGTTTTCTTTTCAGTAGCCTTTATTTCTTAAGGCAGTTCTAGGTTCACAACAAATGACAGAAGAAAGCACCGGGAGTTTCCATATACCCCCTAATGTCCTCCAGTAGCCTTTTCGACTATTGACATCCTGCACCAGAGTGGAACATTTGTTACACAATCAACAAACCAGCATTGTCACCCAACATCCATAGTTTCCATAGGGCTCACTCTTGGTGTCGTATGTTCTATGGGTTTTGTACATCCTACACAGAGGACATATATCTGTCATTGTAGTATCATGAAGAGTTGTTTTACCACCCTAACAGTGATTTTGATAAAGGGAGAAACATGTTCAAAATTACCTTTTGGCAGGATCTCCAGTGGCAGCATGGCAAATGAACTGAAGGTGGCCAAGAGTGGTAGGAAGTTGACCTAGACTAGAGAAACTTTAGAAATTTGGGTTAAAATCCTTGAGTGTCCATGGAGAGATGAACTCAAGACAAATGAGGAGAGGAGACCAGAGCAGAGCCTAGCATGGGACAGCAGGAAGTGGCCACAGGGAGAAGGTAACTGGAAGTTCCTAGACACAGTTAGCTGTCACTCTAACCAGAAATTCAATGAGCTCCCTGTCCCTGAGAGTTCAACCAAAGCTCACTGTTCACTTGGCTTCTTAATGAGAATAGCCTTTTGTCCACTCACTGAAATGTCCATGACTTCGTCACGCCTATCAGGACTTAGTGTGTGTAATATTATCAATTTCCCATGAGCATGTCCTTGTGTTTATTTGCTGAGACACATGATAAGACAGAGATTGGAAAGCTCCTCAGCTTTTCTTAGTTTGGCTTTTCCTCCTCAATCCCTGGGTCAAAACAACTGTCCTTAAGAGTGAGGTTTTTCTTCTTTACAGTTTAGCTTCCTAAGAAAGCAAGGAGGGGTGGCAAGGTCCTACACAAAAGAAGGCAGTCACATTTAGCCAAGGAGGAAGAGAGGGAATACAATCCCAAATTCGGAAACATTTTCACGTTGAATTTGAGATTCTGTAAGAAAAATTCAAAGTTGGGCGGATAGGTGTGTGACAAAAACTGCAAAACTTTATAGCTAATGTGCAAAAGTTGGCTTTTGGAGGGAGTCATTTGCTTGACAAGTATTACTGGGTGCCTACAAATGTAAACTAGACAAACCCTTTCAATTTACCCTTTATCAGCTTTCCTAAACTCAAGCAAATGTCAAAGGGCCTTTCTTTCTTCCTTCTTTCCCTCCTTCCTTTCTTCCCTTCTTCCTTCACTTCCTCCTTCTTTCCTTTCTTCTTTCTTCCTTCTTTCATTCTTTTCCTTCTTTCCTCTTTTCTTTCTTTCTTCCTTCCTTTCTTACCTCCCTTCCTTCCTTCTTTCCTCTCTCCCATCTTCCCTTCTTTTCTTCCTTCTCTCTCTTTCCATCTTTCTTTCTTTCCTTAAGTTTATTCAAAAGTACATGGTGTTTTAATGTTTTCTCCTACTTGAAAACATTCAACTGCTATGTTCTCAACCAAAATGTTCCAAAATGACCTAAAAAAGATCATGTAGCGAGGTCAAGGGTGAGGTATAGAGTCTTGAGGGAATTCTTCATGTGAATAAGTTTTATTCATTTACCTGACTTTATTGCTTCATTCTCAGTTGCCCCATTGGCCACTAAAAGATCTTTAGCCCTTCCTTTTACTTCTTCAATTGGAGAGATTTGGAAGGGAGGTGGGGACATTTTCAAATAAAGAAGACATGAAAGGAGGAGAAAATATTTGAAAACACTTGCTTTAAAAAAATGTATAGGACACTGACTACAAGTAGATTCTGGGGCTCAAATGCTTAGATTCAAAATCCTGTGTCCTCCAACGGTCAGCTGTGTGATTTGAGGCACATTGTTCAATTTCTCTGTGCCTCTGTTTATTCATCGGTAAAAACAAGATGCTTTGACAGGTTGCTTGTCTGGTTAGCAGGACAGTTCCAGGCACGTGATAAATAGGACCTTCCATGACCACTGCTGGAGAAGTGGGGATCACCACTTCAGTGAATTGATCAAAGTAGCAAAGGGTAAAATCAGAGCAAGGAGATGCGTCTTCTCCCTCCAAATGCAGTGCTCTCCCGCCACCATTCCCAGCTTCTGCCTAAGCGGTATCCCCCAAGAGTGAAGTTTGTATTCAGAATTCTGAATACCTCCCTAAAGTACTTAGCCACAGATGCACATTTCAATTCCTCTCCTTTGGATCACCTTTTTCTTATTGTATTTTATGTTTTCGCATTCAAAATTGAAATGTGTTTTCTACCTAAGTTCCCCTCAGTTAAAAAATATCATGCAGTACATCCCCCTGTGGAGAAAAAATGTATCTAGTTCACATAGTCAGAAAAACATGTGGTTAAAATCTTTGAATGGCTGTGTAAACAGTGTCTACTCATTAGATGAGCATATACATCCATTTGTAACTCCTTTTTATTCATTCATTCATTCATTAAGTACTGGTTCCAGCAGTCTGGAAGAATTACTTTTTAGTTTGCATCTTAGAGAAAATATGAGAGGGAAAGAAGAAACCATGGTAATGTGCCAATGACTGCAAACACAGTGGGACACTGGACCACCCCCGATGCAGTCACCCAAGGTTCAGGTTCTGGGGGAAGCATAACAAGACACTGCACCAGCTTCCAAAGAAACAATTCATACAATCAACCTAACCTCACATTTATCTTGTCTTGACGATTATTGAGTCATTAATCTTCCCAGTGTCAAGGCATTGTCATCACTGAACCCCACTAAATGAGTATCCATGGCAATAAATGAGTAGAGTATACATGAGTGAGAAAAACCTTGGCAGCAATAAGGACAGCATCACCTAATGAATTACCAGGAAAGGTTTAGTAAAACCAGCAGGCAGAAGAGAAGCTGGAAGCAGTGATGCTGGGATCTCGTGACTGCTCCCCACCCCATCATCTTTGTTGAACCAAAGCTACAGTATGGTGAGGAGAACCTGCACTAGTTTAACCAGAGGCAGATCCAGCAATGTTTACAGCAAATCAGGGGCAAACACACACAGGCATGTACACACACACCCACCGAGTCAATATTTTTAGGATAAAATTTGATGCAGGATATTAAAAAAAATTAAAGTCATCAAAAAGTCAGAATTTTGATCAATTTATTACACTATATTTTAATTATGATTGGGAGGAGAGGGTGTTGTGCCAACTTCTTTTCTTTTTCTTTTTTTTTTTTTTTTTTGAGACAGAGTCTCACTCTGTTGCCCAGACTGGAGTGCAGTGGCGTGATCTCAGCTCACTGCAACCTCTGCCTCCAGGGTTCAAGCTATTCTTCTGCCTCAGCCCCCTGAGTAGCTGGGATTACAGGCGCACCCACCATGCCCAGTTAATTTTTGTGTTTTTAGTAGAGACGGGGTTTCACCATTTTGGTTAGGCTGGTCTTGAACTCCTGACCTCAGGTGATCTGCCCGCCTCAGCCTCCTAAAGTACTGGGATTACAGGCATGAGCTACCGCACCCAGCCTTCCCAACTTATTTTCTGTGTGAGACCTAGAGGCTTCTTCTGGCCCTAAAGAGAATGAAAAGAACACAGAATCAACAGAATGGCAGAGCAAATGAAGGCTAAGGTGTTGGTGAATACTTGGGAGGTTATTATGACTCTAAAGGATAGTTATCAAGGCCCTGAGTATGCTACATGCTAATATGGCATCACATCTAATGGAAGGATCCCCGTCAGATGACATTCTGGGTAATATTTAATATTATGGGTTGGATGCTCTAAAGACTTGACATCAAGGCCAGGTTGTCCCATCCACGCCTTCCAGGCCCCAAGAAACTGCTCTCTGGCCTACAGGTGTTCAGCCCATCAGCTGTACCTCCTCATCCTGCCTCCACTCAGGGGCTGCGTGTACTTCAGGGCACACGAGTCTGAAGCAGTCGACTCCCAAGTTTTCTGAATGTGAAGCCCTATTAGAAAGAAACTTTTGAGCATGTAGTCCTTATGTATTGTTACAAATTAGTATATTACATTATATACATTTGCTCAAAACCAGAAAATTTAACAGAATGAGATATTACTTATTTTCTGTGTAGGTCCTATACACAGAAAATAAGTTGGCAGACCATCCTCTCCTCCCAATTGTAATTAAAATACAGTGTAATAAATTGAACAAATTTCTTACTTTTTTGATGATTTTGATATTATTTTTATAATATCCTGCGAAGATGAACCATTTTATCTTTCCTGCCTTCTGGGTTATGTTCCCTGGTTGCAGGCAGAGACTGTGGAAGCCACGGCTTTTGTGAGTGCCATTGGGCTGGACCTGGGCTCTGCTGTGGCTCCCGTTGTGCTGGGTGGTCTGAAGTCTGGCTCCTGAGTTCTAGGATAGGAAGAACAACTGGGGGAGTTTAGTTATGAGGGGCGAGCCTAAAGGGGTGCTGAATGAGTCAAGGCAGAGGCATTTAACCAGGTCCAGTATTATCATAGATTTATTTGTTTGGGGAGGAGAAATACAAAATTTTTGGAAAAATGTATCACATAACCAATGGAAAGATTTGCAAACTGCTGTCTATGTCACATGAGTTGCTGCTGAAAAGTACTTTCATTGTTACTGTTGACTTGTCACCTCCACATTGTACATGAATGTGTGTGTTCCTGTGTACATCTTTTGCTTTGTTTTCAAAAAACATCAGTGTTCTAGTGACAAGAAAGTCCTTATTACATATTTTCCAAATTTGGCACACTTGCCTTTTTGTAAATGAAAAGTTTCTAATTCATCATTAAACTTTATAACTGTACTTTATTTGCCCTGAGATAACTTAGGAGCCTCTAAGAGGCACAAATTACTCATATGGTCATTCCTTCACCTCATTAAGAAATGTGACAATCATGCTGTATTCTTAGACGATATCTGCAGGGATGTGGACAAAGACTCTCTTCTTGACCAAATTCTAGTCAGGCTCCACTGAGCCCGGTTCTTCACTAGGCCTCATCCTTGGCCTATAAAGGCTTGAACAAACACAAACATAGTTTCTAACAACTCAAAGCCGCATCCTTAGCATGCCCCTAGTGCCCGCCTGAGAATTGCAGGGCTGCCTAAGGAAGTTACTGTTTGTTTCAGCCAAAACCTGAAGGTAAGTTCCCTGTCTCCCAGCCTCCAGCTGGAAAAGGTAAGTACCCTGTCTCCCAGCCTCCAGCTGGAGAAGGTAAGTACCCTGTCTCCCAGCCTCCAGCTGGAGAAGGTTAAGTACCCTGTCTCCCAGTCTCTGGAAGGGCAGCATTTTGAGAAGGAGCACTTAGAAAATCCAGACGGTTTCCACATGGACCAAGCTTCCTCCCTCCCACCTTTTATGGTTTTTTACTTCCCTGACTCTCCTGAGTCCCCACTCACTCCCCTCTTCATTCCCTCATTCTCCCTTGCTCAGTCACTTCCGCACAAATCAAAGTGCTGACTGAAGTCTGTTCTTACCACTTTAACTAGTGCCTGGCTTTGTTTATTTCTGACACTATTTAAGCCAGAAAAAGGTTAACTGCCCCACATCGCAACACAGAGGGCATAAAACAAACGTGGGAGGCTGGCACCATCAATCCTATTGCCATGGGATATGATGAACCCATCCAGGGTTCATTTCTTCACGGAACTCACAGGGAAAGACAATTACCTACCACAGTCTGAGTCAAGACACCAGTATCAATCTGCACATTACCTATCAGTATAACTTAATTTCCTGTTTGTTTCCATTAGATCAGAAAATACATGTAGATTCACCTTCTAGCATTTTCCTTATACTTCCAGTGGGCCATCTTGCATATACCCTACATTCAGGACCAGGGATCTGAAGAGCAAACTTATGTAAGGAAAGTGGAATTGGAATTCATGCCCCACAGTCCACGCCCCGTAGGAGACGGATTCCACATGGGGTGATTCAGACTTTACCCCAGTTAGCCCTGGCCCAGAAATGCCAGGCTCTTGCATGTGCGGGGCATTATCTGTACAGATGGTATCCCCATCTGACAAGCAGGGCTTTCTTGGATCCACGGGCACTGTGCCCAGTAGATGAAAAATGCGAGCAGCACAGATTCAAGCCACTCTTGTCTTCTTAAAATAAGCAATTCATTTTTTAGGGAGCTATTTTTAATAGCATTAGTTCTTGGCAGCTGTTTCCAAAATGGCTTCCACAATTCTAAGAAGCTGTGATTCATCCTTTGGCCTGGCAGTGTCCTGGGTACATGGAAATTCCAGGGGGAGTTATAAATGCCACTTTTCATGCTTGGAGCTCACAAAGTCCTCTGTGAAGCCAAAAGTGAGATTCGGCAAATTCCATGACAATGAGAAACAAGAACCAGTATTCAGTTGATTGTTGGTCAAACACTCCTGTGTTACCAGTACGGGAATCACACACATTAGCAACTGGAAGCCACGGAGGTCTCTCAGTCTGTTCCCTGTCGTCCGGATGGGATCATTTCTTCACGGTTGTTTTCTGGATCATACTTATTTCCACATTGGCTTGTATTACTCTTTTCTGTTTTTTATTTTTACACTGTATGTATTTTACAAAAAAGTAAAACGTGCATAACAGTTTTTGGTTTTTAAATGTTCTAATTATTTTTATGCGCTTTCCATATTTAGTAAAAATAAAAAATGTCAAACAATACAAAAGTATGGAAAATGAAAAGTAAAAGACCCCAACTCATCACCCCTTTTTCACTTGGCAGAATTAATCACTATTTTGGTTTGTCTTACTTCACTATTTATACATGAATTTATTATACCATATTTAAGATAGATTAGGTAACTAACGTTACCATTTTGTTAGATATGCTGCCAGCAATTTTCCAAGTAAATGCAGGCATACACATGTATTTTCGTATTTACTATTTTTATTTAGATTTTTCTGTTTTCACTGGGATTATGCTATGTATACTGATCTTCATTTCCTGTTTCACATTTTTTCTTTTGCACTTCTTTTTACATTGGCACAATTGCCTTTATAATGGTTACACAGCATTTCTCTTACGGAATCATCATAATTTATTTAATTGCTCCACATGAATGGGAATTCAGCTTGCTCCAGGATTTTACTATGACACTGTGGTGCTCCCAACGTCCTCATACTTAACAATCTTAACAAATTGGTCAATTTCTAGCCATGGGATCTTTAATATGTGAATTATAAATTGACTAAATAGAACCCAGTTGTATTTGGAGAAAATTTTACCTTAACAGTGCCACCAATCGTCATTGCTGTCAGCATTGAGAATTCTTTTAATGTATTTTTAAGTGTTTTAAGTTGTAGCAAAACACACATAACACAGAATAAACCTTCTTAACCATTTTAAAGTGTGTAGTTCAGTGGCTTTAGTATTATACATTCATATGGTTTTGCAAGCATCAGCATCATCCATGCACAGAATTCTTTTTATCTTCCCAACCTGAAACTCTGTTCCTATTTTTCATTTTTGTTTTTCTTGTTTTTTTTTTTTTTGTTTGTTTTTGTTTTTGTTTTTTTCGAGACAGAGTTTTGCTCTTGTTGCCCATCCTGGAGTGCAATGGCGCGATCTCGGGTCACTACAATCTCTGCCTCCCGGGTTAAGGTGATTCTTCTGCCTCAGCTTCAGGTAGCTAGGATTACAGGCGTGCACCACCATGCCTGGCTAATTTTTGCATTTAATAGGGATGGGGTTTCACCATGTTGGTCAGGCTGGTCTCAAACTCCTGACCTCAGGTGATCTACCCACCCCGGCCTCCCAATGTTCCTGTTAACATTAACTCCCTCTTCCCCCTCTCCACAGCCCCTGGTGACCACTATTCTACTTTACGTCTCTGTGGATTTGATTCTCTAGGAGTCACACAGGAGTGGGACCATATAATGTCTGTCTCTTCATGACTGGCTAGTTTTACTTAGCATAATGTCCTCAGGGTTCATCCACGGGGTAGCATGTATTAGAATTTCCTTCCTTTTCAAGGCTGGATAATATTCCATTGTATAGGTACACCACATTTTATTTATCCATTCATCCACAGAAAAATACTTGTTTAATATATTTTAATATTCACTTAGTTGCAAATTTTCAGATCCTTCAATAGTCTAATTTAAAATCAGGAAATTTGAGGAAAATGCACATGTATGAGTCCATCATAGCTCTACCCCACTGCATGACCTTTTAGGTGAGGAGGCACTGACGGTTTGCTGTCCTCCTCTGCAAGTACCTCTGGAAACTTTGTGCAGGCGATGCTGTCACCACCCTCCTCAGCAAAACCAGAGGGCTCAGCCTGCAGCCCAGCCCCTCGTGGCAGGCGCAGCCCTGCTGCTTATCGGAGGGATGCATTGCAGGCATTGCTAACACACAAGAGGAGGTGACTGAAGAGCGTGATTGTTCTCCTATTGTGTTTTTGTATGGTTCTTTTTTAATTCTCATGAAACTTCGTGGAGAAATTTCAGACATGTAATCAAAGTATCTGCACTTAAGTTTAGAGCCCATTGCATGCCTTTGTGAGAGTCTGTGGGCTTCTGCTACCACCTGACTTAGATGAGTTAGATTTGGCGAGTTCGCTTCATCAAAATTTCCCTGGCATTTTGTCTGAAGAACCTAATTTTCTTTTTAATACAACTTTCCTCCAAAATCCTTATAAAACACAGAATCTTGATTTATTCTCACTTACTGCCCCAAAACTCCCAATTTCATCTCATGACAAGACTAGTAAAAGGCAAAAAGTGAGATGGAAAACAAATTACAAATGTATTCTGGCTGCTGGGTGATGAAAACCAACACATGTAATTTTAAAATAAAGCAAGGACGATTATTTTTCAATAATTTCAACAGAATTAATAGAATAGGAAAGGATTCCTGTTTATATTATTTTTGTTGTTCTTGAAGCTCTGGTTTTCCTACAGACATGGCCTCAAGAATCTTTCAACAGCACCCTAACATAGACGAGGTGCACAGGGTGGGAGAACAATCAGGTTTTGGGTAGCACCTGGTCTACAGTCGATAATACAGGACTTATTCAAAAATAATTTTTAGGCAAATAGTAAGGGTAAAGGTTCTCAGTGGAAATTCTCCTGTAAGAAACAACCCTCAAACCGTTTCTTCTCTAGGCTTTAAGAGCCAGGCCAGCAAGCTTTAATATGCAAATGTAGGCGACTAAAAACTAGGTCCACCCAACATGGCCAACATGGCAATTCCCGCAGTCTTCTCCTTGTCACCACCTGTGCCAAGTTCATGGCCGCCTCCAAATAACATCTCGTGTTCCGAACATCATGACAACCTGCATTTGCATATTAAAGGAATAAGGTGGGAAGGCCAGGTTTTTCTTGGGCTATGTAAATAACACACGTGGTCAAACCAATCCCCTGGGCGTTGTGCAAACCAAACGCCACCTCCTCTAGCATCCCAATATAAGCAACCACTTTTCTTTCTTTTTTTTTTTT
>NC_045434.1:16364262-16393310 GCF_002776525.5 Piliocolobus tephrosceles
ATTAAACTAAAGAGCTTCTGCACAGCAAAAGAAACTACCATCAGAGTGAACAGGCAACCTACAGAATGGGAGAAAATTTTTGCAAGCAACCACTTTTCTGCCGTGCAAGGGGTTTCTCTTTGCTCAAATCCCCACTCCCTCTGTCTCTGTACAGGGAAGCTGTTTTCTTCTTTCTTGCCTACTAAATTCTCCGCTCCTTAAAACCACTCCATGCATGTCCGTGTCATTTTACCTAAATCGGTGCAATACCAAAAACCCTAGTATTCCTCCACTCATCAAAGCTGTATCATCGGCAGGCACTAGATAACTAGTTGCTGGAGAGAAGAGTGAAACATATAACAAGTCATATTACACACCGCAAAAGTTACTCATCTCACCGTTCTCTACAAATCTTTATATTTTAAACCGCAGGCTTTCATACACACATATTTTGCCAAAACAGAACACTTGGGGTAGTTACATTATTTGATTAAAATCAGTTTATAAAAAGTGTTTACAGAAATGAGCCTCCTAGGGCATTAAGAACATTACTTCTTGTAGTTTACATACAACTTTTTCCAGAAACAGAGCTAGTGTCTAAAGTGATACACAATTACATGACATTTCCTCGTAGAGGATTTCCTGTTTCATTTTGTTTTGTTTCTAGTTGCCATTTTAGTCCCTTATTACGAAGTTTTCCCAGAAAAGATGATGGCCCTTCTTTCAGGGAAATGAACAAAGTGTAATATTTTTTAAAAGGTACAGGCCAAAGGAAATTAAGAACTTCCTGGATGAAATTAGGAAGTAATTATTTAAATACATGGGTAGAAAATAAATCCAGAAATTCTGAGGAAAATGGTTTTTAAGGTGCACAGGTGTCCTGGGGTTGGCTAGCGTGAGGTAGGCAGAAATAAGACAAAACTACTAGACATGAATCTGCCCGATGCTGCAACAGCCAATCCCCGCCCCTGCTCAGTGCGTCTGCACACAGGTGCACATACACAGTACCTATGTGACTTTGGATATTGGCCACGGTTTTCCAAAGTAGCTCCAGAAACGTTGTCCCCCAAAACTCAGAACTGAAGCAGGAGTTGGGGGAAGGGAGAGGGGCAGGATGCAGAGAAGTGGGTCTGGGATTCTGTAGACCTATTCCTAAGCCAAGTGCCCAACACAGAAGAGCTTTGTGGAACACCAATTTAGTAGAATTTTCCTCCCTCCAGTCTCTTTGTGGCAATTCAGAGATGGCCCGGCTGGCTGATCTTTAGTGGTTATGGAATGGTCACAAAGACAATGAAATAAAAGAGAAATAGGAAAGGCCAGCTTCTATATCTATTACATTTTGCCTACATTTTAAGGCAACTAATTTTTCTTTGAGTAGCTAAACAGTTAAAGGCAATTAAGAAGAGTTGACTCACAGTCTTATTTTTTATATACATCATAGATGGATCAGGCATTAAGGCAAAAATAAGAAATGAAATCATGACATTAAACAAGCAGGTATTCTTTTATCTCTATAGTGACAATGTTTGGGGAACCATGAGCCACAAAGAAAGCAGGTGCTGTACCACTGAGAACGCTGGGCAGGCAGGAGGGCTGCGAGCAGACGCAGTGTCTGCTGGGAGGTCAGTGGAGGGAGGTGCTCTCCTTCAATCCTGGGTCCTTCACTGCAGGAGTTTTAACTTTGGACTCTCTCCAGTTCTTCCAGTGTGAAGACTTCAGCCACATCTCAGCAAGAAGGAAAAAGTGTTCGTTCATCTTCAACCTGCAGCATGCTGCGCTTGCTTCTATTTGGATATAAGTTTTGCTCCCTCTTGTCTTCCTCAGACCCTGCTTAAGTTTGCACTCTCCAGGAGACAGAGAAACAACAGAAGGCAAGGAATGGTCTTCTCCCTTCCAGCCCGCACGAGGAAAAACAAACATGGTGGCACTTCTACAAAGCAAGTGATCAAATTATGATGATTAGACACTGCTCTCAATAGGGAAGGCTGAAAATAGCAGGTTTGCGAGGTGAGAGCTCATGCAAGAGAGAGCATAGCACGGCATCCCCAGTGACAGTGATTATGGTGCAGTTCCTTGGAGGGAAATGAGCTAATCTAGGCTGCTGGCACAGTAGGTCAATCTTCTGCCTGGCACCTCCTTTTTTCCCCTAGATAATGGAAAATAGTTTCATTCAGCACACCGGGGATACAGCACAGCACTCAGGGCTTCTGCAGTTTTTGCCCCCGAATAGGAGTTAGGTTTAGCCAAGTAGGAGGGAAGGAAGGCTTGGCTGTGCTGGGCCTTTCAGAACTGGACTCCACAAGACAGCAGTACCCACCGGGGCAGAAGCTACAAGCCCTCTATGTTGACTGACCCTCCTCCAGGACAAGGTGAATTTGGAATTCTGGAATTTGGAAAATTGGCCCAGTGTAGATGCTCAGGAACCTGGTGAGGACAACAGAGACTTTCTAAGTGGTGATAATGTTTTCTCAACTTTTTCTTTCAGGATTTTATTTGCATCTCGGAATATTGTGTTAGACATGTCTTTCATTTCCTGTATTTTGATGCTTTGACTTCTGGGGGCTTGCTGACCCTGGAGGGACAATACCTCCCCCACCTCCATCCCAGGCCTAGGTAATTCCTAGAGACAGCAGCCAACTCTCCCATATGCAAACCAATCAATCCATAGCCCCTATCCACACCACCTCCTCTAGCTGGCTGTCATACTCAGGGCCATTGTCCCCCATCCTAATTGCCCCAAGACCAGATATAAACAATGAGGGGCAGCCATTATGGGCCAGAACTTGCTAAAATTACTCAAACCCACTGTAAACTCATAGCCCTGCCTTTCCTGTTCCTTCCTGCATAAACCACAATAAAAGCTCTTGCCCACAGCTCTCCCCTCTCCCTCTGCCTCCTGGCCAACCCCAGTGCCTTCCCGTGTGCCCCTACCATGGCACAGCATACTTCCTCACCCCTCACCTCAATTCCCCACCCCAGCCCCAGGTCCCATCTCCTGGAACTGTGAGTAATAAACATCTTTTCCATGGCAAGCATCTCCTTATATGCTGGCCTTACTGCATATCATATTTTCTGCTAACACCCTATATTTTCTTAATACCCCAGGTAGACAGATTTATCAATACCCATTCCAGATGTTATCATGCAGAAATCATGGACACAAGCATTCCTTCTAATGAATAGAATCTGGTGTAATCAGGGAAACTTCTCTATTTCCAGAGTAAGGACCCTTTAGAATGCCTGCCTAGTGGGATTTCAAAGTTGCTATGAAAAGAGACTGTTTGGTAACTAATTTTTCAATGGCAGTCATCAATCATTGCCTGATTTGTAGGGCTAAATATATTATAGTCTCAAACAAATGTCAGCCAAAGAGTGTTGCTGGACTGCAGGGATTCTACAAGAGCTGGATCTGGTCTCAGTGTGTCTTAGTTTAAAATCCGGGTCTCCGGATGTCCAACGCTGAGTGAAGAAAAACAGGAAATAAACAGGGCCCAGCACTCAGAAGGGGCCCAGGGTGAACCTGTCATGCACCTCAGGACTCAGTGCTGTGGGAGGGTCTGTTGTTCTACTGTAGGACCCGTGTTTTATTCATGGGGTCCAACCTGCTCTAGACAGCCCTGGGCTCCCCCCAAAAATATTACAAAGAAGTTCTTAAAAATTATTATTTTCAAATTTTCTTCTATAGGTTTGTTTTTTTTGGTTAATTATGGTTGCTTTGGGTGTCTTTAAGTCAACTTGGGTGCTCCCATGGTGTTCGCCACGGCTTTCTTACTATGATCTTCAGATTTACAACACCAGCCCTGTGGAGGACTTTTTTTTCTTCTTTTTTTGTTTTGAGACAGAGTCTCGCTCTGTGGCCCAGGCTGGAGTGCAGTGGCGTGATCTTGGCTCAAGGCAACTCCGCTTCCCAGGTTCACGCCATTCTCCTGCCTCAGCCTCCCCAGCAGCTGGACTACAGGCGCCCACCACCACGCCCGGCTAATTTTTTTGTATTTTTAGTAGAGACGGGGTTTCACTGTGTTAGCCAGGATGGTCTCGATCTCTTGACCTCGTGATCTGCTGGCCTTGGCCTCCCAAAGTGCTGGGATTATAGGCATGAGCCACCGCGCCCGGCTTCTTTCCTTCCTTTTTAAATTCAGTTCTCTTTTCCTTTCTCTTTTTTCTTTCTTTTTTTTTAAATAACGAATTTTTATTAGATAGTATAATTAGCAAAAGTATTGTGTAGCAATATGCCAGTAATTAAATGTGTTCACTCTTGTAGAAACTGGGACTTCTTGTTTAATATTTGCCTGCAGATCCATTTATCTTTCACAGCACTGTAGATGTAATGTTTCTTTCCCGGGCTGGTATTGGAGATCTTGAGATGTGCTTTTTCTGTCTGTAGCTTCCCAGCTACCTGAGCTTTGGAGCAGCCGGGGAATTGTCCTCAGGACTTCGTGTCTCCAGTTCCCATCCCTAGGTACTGCAATCTCTTTTTTCAGTTAATTAATTTATTTTTAATTATCAAATAAAAATTATATGTATATATCATAGAATCAGTGGATGATTGGATAAGGAAAATGTGACATATATACACGGCAGAATATTATTCAGTCTTAAAAAAACCAAAATCCTCCTTCCTTTCCAACATTTTTTTTAAATTTTGAAAACTAAACATTTTAGAAAAGTATAAAAATCCCAAAATAAATAAGTGTGTCCACTTCCCAGATGAGAAATTATTGTTTGTCATGTTGACTTTTTTTTAAATAAAAAAATGAAACATTTACAAGTAAAACTGTTACTGGTGGAGGGTGGCCAGTTTCTTATCTTTTTGAACAAAGAATTGGACAAAACGCACAAACAAAGCAAGGAAAGACTGAAGCAACAAGAGCAGAGATTTACTGAATACGAAAGCACACTCCACAGGGTGGGAGAAGCCCGAGCAAGTGGCTCAAGGGCCTGGTTAGTTACAGAATTTTCTGGGGTTGAAATACCCTCTAGAGGTTTCCCATTGGTTATTTGGTATATGCCCTATGTAAATGAAGAGGATGAAGTGAGGTTACAGAGTTATTTACACCTATGCAAATGAAGAGGATGTTTCTTGTCATAGCTGAAGTAGAGTTACAAAGTTATTTACTTGGTCTTAGAAAGTTGGGGTTTTTCCCATTGATTTAGTTCTAGGAAAGCCTTGGGTTCCCTGTCCCCAGACCCTATTCTCCTGCCTCAAACCTGCATATGCCTTTGTCTGCTGTGCCCAGGTCTGTCACCCTGCTTTTTTCTAAAAACTATTCACTCTCATCAACTTGATATATGTTCTAGTTCACTTTTTATAACTCTGCATTACATATACATAAATCCATAAGCAAGATAGGTATTATTGGGCTTTAAAATTTTATATAAATGGTTTCATGGTATAAACAGTATTCTGTACTTTGCTTAGTTTTTTAGATGTATCTGTCTATATCACTGTATGAATGTACCACATTTATTTAGCCAGTCCTCTTCTGATTCTGCAATGAATATTCCTGTATGTGCCTCTCAAGCAGGCATACTAGGGTTTCCCTTGAATGCATTCACAGAACTAGAGTTTTCTGGGCCTGAAATTATGCATGTTTTAAATTTAAGTAAACACTGTCAACTTGCCCTCCAAATGGGTTGTGCCCATTGTTTTTTCTCCATGAAATTGCTGCAAGGTACATATCTATTTGAAGAAGATTGTTAGGAAGGCTCCCAACATTTTTAGAAAAGAGGGAAGCAAATATTTTTGAAAAATGTCCAAAGTTTTATTAAAATAATGACAGAAAGCATTAACCAGTTATTATGACTACCTTTTAGTATGTAAACTTACAAGATATAGTGCCCTGTAAGGTTTGAGGTGTAGGATATCTGTCATTGCTTCCAACTCTTACCCATAACCACTTCGCTCAGGTTTAGCTTTCCATCTTTTCTTACGGAAAATCCTTACTTTTCCATTCTCTGTCAAATCTAGCAGCCACAGGACCTGATTCTAGTAACTATACACTACTCTTTAGTAGAGATTCCCTTCTGGAAGCTTCTGTAAAAACCCCATTGTGTAGCTGTGACCACATTGGCCACTCTGGGCTTTGAGACATTGCACCTTTCTGACTCTCATTGCGTGACTTGTTTAACTCTTCATCCATGCCCTTAAATCGCCCTTTGAGACTTGCTGCCTTATTCCTATCCTCATGCTTGAGGCAACCATGAAGAAAACAAAGGTAGTATTTCTCTAAAAAGTAGAGTAATCCTAAAATGCTGTTTTTCCAATCAGAAAAGAAGTACCTAATGGGACTTTTACCTATTGGTCACCCAGTCATCACTCACTGAGCCAAAAATACAGGGACATTAAAAAAAATAAATATACGTGAGTTACTTTTGGGTTCCAACATTTTAGAAATTGTAACTGCTCTCTCATATAATTCTCCTAATTCTTAAATTGGATATCTTTCCATTGTAGTGGAAGATTTTAAGTTCATTTGAAGTGAACAAATATATACAATTTTAAAAGTTTTTAATATTAAAAAATGTTAACAGATTATAATTTCTTCAAACTTTAAGTTTATTTTCCACTTTGTATTTATTAAATAACTGACAAGACTCTCAGAAGAAAGCTCCAGAAAAAAATTAGTCTTTTTGGAATCCTTCAAGTGCCTATAACTTATTAGATGGTTCTGAATGAAAAAAATAAACTGTTCCTTTTTTCTTCTCTCATACCACAACAACCAATACAGAGGACAAGCAAACAGTCAGTGACTGAGTGGATACCAGCTCAATCAGTGACTGAGTGGATACCAGCTGGGTGTCCTCCCACTCAATTATGATGCAGTCTACCTAAAAACAGCATCAGATCCCACAGGTTGAGGATTTACTCAACAAGCCTGTCTCTCTTACTTCCCATGCAATTGCAAACTCGAGGTTGTTTTGCCTGTTCTTCTGACAGACCAGCTATAAATCCCAGGATTTCTTATTTGGTTTCAATTAATTTGCTAGTGCAGCTTACAGAACTCATGGAAACACTTGCTCATGTGGATCAGTTCATTATTATAAAGGATGTTACAAAGGATACAGATGAAGAGAGGCATAGGGCAAGAGATGCACGGGGGAAGGAGCACAGAGCTTCCATGCCCTTCCTGGGTTTACCACCCTCCAGAAACCTCCTTGTGCTCAAGTATCTGAAAGCTCTCTGAACCCTGTCCTTTCGGGTTTTTATGGAGGCTTCATTTCATAGATATGATTGATTAAAACATCGGCTATTGGTGATCAACTTCATGTTCAGTCCCTCTCCCCTCTCTGGAGGTTGGGGGGTAAAGCTGAAAATATCAATTCTATAATCATGCCTTGGCTATTTTTTTGTGAACAGGCCCCATCCTGAAGCTGCCCAGGGGCTGCCAACCATCAGTTAACTCATTAGCATACAAAAAGACACATCACTTTGGAGATTCCAAGAATTTTAGGAATTGTATGCCAGGAGATGGGGACAAAGACCAAATATATATATTTCACAGCATGACACATGGAAATCTGCTAAGCATTCTAAAGGATGCATTTTCTTTCTATGTTAAAAAAAATCACATTTTAAAAAATAGTTTATGGTGTCTAGAAAATTCTTAATTTTCCAGGGAGCACAGATATAAATCTGTGTATAGAAAATCACAGACATAGTGCTCGACTGAAACAGTGCCAATCTGTGGTTTGCCTGGCCTGCCCTCAGGTCCCTGGAAAGGAATTGGCTATAAACTACACATTGCAGACACTGGGTGCCATAGCTGGTCTGGTATGATTCCCACAATGTCCTCTCTCTGCTTCTTCCTGTTTGGACTTCTTTATGTCTGATATGCTGCAATCATTATGCATTCCACAGAATCTTTGCTTGGTGTTCTGGTGATACACATAGCTATATGTATACAGTCTAGCAGGGTCAAATGTGTGTTGAAAAATGGTGTGGGTATGGCATACCGTGGCCCAGAAAGGACATCCCCAAAGCAATAGTATGGGTTCTTTTAACTTCTGGCCCCCAAAAGAAATAGGTATAATATTTGGAGTGAATAAGACTCAATGACTTTTTTTGGTATATATGTCTTCATCAATTAGATCCAACCAGAGAGTTTATATTAAAAAGCAGGATATTTGTAACATGGGCCCGAAGCCGTTGATCTATAGGTCTCTCTCTCTCTCTGTGTGTGTGTATGTGTGTGTGTGTGTGTGTGTATATATATATATATATTTGTTTTTTAATGCCTTCACAATAGAGTGACCAACTGTCCTGGTTTGCCTGGGACTGAAGAGTTTCCTAGTGATGCAGGACTGTTTTGCTCCTTAGCTCAGCTAGGTGTGGGTTCTTGTCTCATGGCCAGGAAGAATTAGGCATGCAGACATCAAAGAGTGAGTGGAGTAGAATCTGTTAAGCAAATGGAAAGCTCTCAGCAAAAAGAGAGGATGCAAGTGAGCATGTGTCCCCTCACAATTGAATACCTGGGCTTAAGGCACAAATTCCTGGCAGCTCCACCCCATCCTTCTAGTGCACATGCAGGCTCTTAGACTGAACTTCTTTATATTGATTTATTTCCCTTACTCTGCATGTGTTGAGGAATTCAATTTTCCACTGCAGGCATGTTTAGGCAAGCCCCCTGTGCAAGTTCCCTTATCTAAACAAAACATCTGGTGTAAGCACTTGTGGGGTGGGTAAGAGGTTCTCCGGGGCCCCTTCCCTACTGTTTGCCTAAAGCAAGCTGGCTAACTCCTTTCACTAGGACATGGAATTTCCAATGTTTTTGTTGTTGTTGTTGTGGTTGTTTTTAAGATAAAAGATTTCCCTATGTTGCCCAGACTGGCCTTAAACTCTTGGGCTCAAACTATCTTCCTGCCTCATTTCCCAAGTAACTAGGACTAAGTTGCACATCACCCCACCTAGCTAGAATGTTATGTTTTAAAACTGTGAAAGTTCCAGGCAAACCAGGGTGAGTTGGTTACTCTATTTATGTGATTATACATATGATTATGAAGTGTGACTGCCCCCAACAGAAGAAAAAGTTCAACCAGGAATAGATGGAGGGAAACAGTTGGTTACGGAAGCTCAGAGGGACATTCAGCCGATGAGTGAGGTCAGCAGTCTGGTTTTAAGGCCTGAAGCAAGACCAGAAAATGTGGGGCACATTCAGTCAAGATGGACTGAGAATGAGAGTCAAGGTCAAACAAGAGCTAGGTATGCCCAAGGTGTAGGCCAAAGAGTCCCAGCATTTTGAAGAGTCTCAAATAGCATTTTGAAGGTCAAACACTTCCACCTCAAGGCTTTTTTGTTTTTTCTCTTTTTCTTCTCTCACCTATGGACACGCTCTCAAACAGCTTGGATAATTAAGCCAGGTGGGTTGACGTGGCAAAGGAAGGTCACCTGGGCAATTATACTCCAGAGCTAGTCTCATATAGGACATTAAACTGATTCATTCTTGGAAAATGAGAATTTAGATCATTCCCTACCAGATTCTGCCTAATTTTTCAAGGTCTCAGAAATCTTGTAGTTGGGATACTCATGGGCTTTAACGACAATTGGTAATATCTTTCATTTGCCTAACACTTTCAACTTCTCAAAGTACTTCACATCTATGTCTACCTACTATTTGCTCTATAGCTCCTAGAAGTGCATAGATAATTATTACTAGCTCCTTTTTGTAGGTGAAGACAAAAAAGGCAGAGATAACGACAAGCATTATTAAAATCTCAGGGCTATAAACAAAAGAGTCAGCCTGGAATCTGTGTTTTCTAATTCCCAGTTCTCTCCTCAATTAGGGCTATACACTTGGTAAAATTACAGATAATATTTTTATCAGAAAAAAACTAGAGAAGGTCTAATGCAATAATTTAAAATGTTTAACATAGCAGAATCATATTGCCAATATATGCAAATTCCATCAATTCTCCTTTAATCCCCATGAACTTCTTCCTAATGCCTAATCTCCCTGGAGCTCAGTTTGGAAGTCACTGATGAAGTCTATCCTGTTCATTTTCTATGCAAGGAAACAGCCAGAAAGACCTCACTGGGATGTGCCTCAGGTTACTCAGTTGGTTAAAGGAAGAACTAGAATCCTGCTCTAGGGCTCTCAATTTTCAGTTTATTATAAACTATCCATCATTGCTTGAGGTTTTATAGTCTTTTACAACCAAGCAACTATCATAATCTGCATTTTGTTGTTTAAATTCTTTTATTTTCCTGGCTTCATTTGTGATTGCTTATTTTTTATAGAGATAAGTTGACAATATAAATCAGAAAATTACTTCACAGTTCAGTATTTTAGTTTGTTAGTGGAATTCTTATCAAGCACTTAAAGAATCATATGGATAAGTTACCGGGGACATCATAAACATATTATAGCTTGCAATGTGAGCCTATCAGTATCAGCATGTGGAATAGAGAAAAATCTTATCAAGAGAAGTATCACAGAGTAACATCAGCAAAATGACAGAGCAGAGTAAACAGCTCCAAGCTCATGTCCCTCCACAGAAACACAGAAAAACAAGCAGAATTGCCAGAACCAACTTACAGGACTCTGTAAAACAGTCAGAGCTTTACAGAACCAACTGAAAGCTGAATCCAAACAAACAAAAGGCAAGTTAAGAATGGTTGAAAAGTTTTGTGGCATTCTTTTATTTCCACTTGCCCCAAACCCTCCCCAGCTGAGAAGAGGTCTTCAGGATGGCAGCCTGCATCCCTAGCCTGGGATGCTGATCCCTGGTTCCAGAGAGAGCAGAGCAAGACTTATGTGTAAATCATTCTGTTTGTCTGCTCTAACTTGTTGAGGGCTACCTGAAGAACAGATGCAAGGTGCTCATCTCTGTTTTGCCTAATATGGAAATACTAAGGACAAAAAAGTGGCAGGCATTGCTCAAAATCATCGCAAGATAAATGAGAAACTCACAGTTGCCTGGAGCAAAATATTACAGTCAAGGTTTACAATAGAACACCTAAAGCCTGGGAGAAAAAATGAGGAGTAGTTTATTTTGGAAATTTGGGCATTCGAAAGCACCTGTGTACACTGGAAAATCTAGAAAGACACGTGGATGCCCAAGGAAGAATGCATTCTCAGAAAACATCTGAGAGGACCTAAACTTTCACCTTTGATCTCTAGACTCAGTGCAAGCAGGAAAGAAAGGTTGAGGTAGTGTTGTAAAGAGCCTGACTAAGTGTTGAAGTGTTGAAGAAGGAGTACACCAGGGTAGAGTCATCTACAAAGACTAGAAGAGGCGGAGTTTGGATTTTTTTTGTTCCATATTTTGACTTGTTTAATATTTTTACCTCTTGGTGTTCAAGGAAATCTGTATCAAAACAACAACTGAACACAAGCTAAAGGAACAGAGGTTTCAGGGACACACAACAAGGAACACAGTCTTCGCAAAAACAGCCTGAAAAAGTCACTAAAGAAACAGATGTCTGTATCCTTTAACAATCAAAAAGAGCACATCCTGGGGAATGGGAAGAATCTGATTTCCAGAATTAAACTATTGTAATATTCAAATGTCTATGTTTCAACAGAAAAAATTATAAAGCATACAAAGAAACAAAGAACTCTGGTCCATTTTCAAGAAAAAAACAAATTCACAGAAACAATCCTGAAGAAGTGAAGTCGTTAGCCTTACTATACAACAACCTTAAATCAACTGTTTTAATTATTTTCAAAGAGCTGTAGAAAACCACATAAGAACTAAAAAAAACTAGAAAAAAAAATATGAGCAAAATGATGATATCAATAAAGATACAGAAATTAGAGAAAGGAACTATATAGAAATTTTAAAGCTGTAAAGTAAAATAATTGTAATAAAACATGCAGTAGAGTTTTTCAACAGCAGATTAAAGCAAGCTGAAAAGAGACCAAGTGAACTTAAAGAGAGAACAACTAAAATTATCTAGTCTAGGAGCAGAAAGAAAAAAAGAATGAAGAAAAGTGAGCAGAACATAAGAATCTATGGGCCTATCAAGTGGACCAACTATGCATTATGGAGTCCCAGAAGGACAACAGAAAGATAGATAGGGTAGAAAGAATATTTGAAAAAACAATGGCCAAATCTTTGCCAAATTTGATTAATGACAAGAATTTACATATTCAAGAAGCTCAAAAAACTCCCATACAATAAACTCAAGAGAATCCCACTGAAACAATCAAACTGTCAAACCCATATACAGAATTTTAATCAGCAAGGGAGAAATGACTTGTCATGCAGAAGACATCCTCAATAAGGATAACAGCTGATGTCTCATCACAAGGCGTGGAGGCCACAAGGCAGTGGGATGACCTACCTAAAGTGCTGACAGAAAAAACTGCCAACCAAGGACTTTAAAATTATCTTTCAAAGGTGAAAATATTAGGATACATGCAGATTTTTTAAAGCTGAGAAAATGTGTTACCTGTAAACCTGCCCTTCAAGGAGTGTTAAAGGCAGCCCTTTGGGTTAAAACAGAAGAACACCAGGCAATAACTTGAAGTGATAAGAAGAAATAAATATTTAAAATAAAGGTTACTAAATAGAAATATTAAAACCAGTGTTCTTGCATTTTTTGTTTGTAACTACACTTTTTATTTCCTACATGATTTAAAGATAATTGTATGAAAATCATGGTAAATCTGTTATCTGTGTGTGTGTGTGTGTGTGTATATATATATATATATATCTCATAATATATAAAGATAATATGTATTATGAAAGGAAAAGAAGTCTTGGGGCTCCAAAATCACTAAACTAAAGGGAAAAGTCAAGTGGGGAACTGCTTAGGGCAAATCTGCCTCCCGTTCTATTCAGTCACCCCTCTGCTCACTGAGGTAAATGCGTATCTGATTGTCTCATTTGGAGAGGCTAATCAGAAACTCAAAAGAATGTAACCATTTTTCTCTTATCTACCCATGACCTGGAAGCCCCCTCCCTGCTTCAAGTTGTCCTGCCATTGCCTCAGGTTTTCCCACCTTTCTGGACTGAACCAACATACATCCTACACATATTGATTGAAGTCTCATGTCTCCCTAGAACGTATTAAAACCAAGCTGTGCCCCTAATACTTCGGGCACATGTCATCAGGACTGCCTGAGGTTGTGTCATGGGCATGCATCCTCAACCTTGGCAAAATAAACTTTCTGAATTAACTGAGGCCCGTCTCAGATTTTCAGGGTTCATGATATCTTTATATTTTATGTTAGGCACATAATATATAAAGATATAATTTGTGACAATAACAATAATATAAAAGGGGATAGAGATATGTAGAAGAAGAGTTGTTTTTTTTTTTTTCTATTGAAGCTAAATAGGTGTCAGTTCTAACCATATCACTATAAACTTAAGATGGTAAATATAATCCCCCTGGCAATCCCTGAGACCATGTTTAAAAAACATACACAGAACTTAGCAAGCAGGGGATCAAAATGGTGTGAAAAAAAAATCAACTAACCACAAAGGAGGCAGTAATGGAGAAAATGAGAGTCACAAAAGGAATAAAACATGCAGAAAACAAATAGAAAAATAGCACAAGTGAGTTCTTCCTTAACTTCCTCAAAATTAAATGAATTAAACTCTCCAGTCAAAAGGCAGAGTTTGAGAGAATAGATTTTTTAAAAATGATCCAACTGTATGCTATCTCCAAATGACTCACTTTAGATCCAAAAAGACACAAATAAATGTAAAGTGAAAAGATGGAAAAATATATGCCATGCAAACAGTAACCGAAGGACAGCTGGAGCAGCTATAGGTATCAGGCAAATAAACATTAGCCAAAAACTGTCAAAAAAGACACAGAAGGGCATTATATATTGATCAAAGGTTTAACTCATCAAAAAGATTTAACATTTATAAACAGATATGTACCAAACAGAGTCCCAAAATATATGAAGCTAACACTGACAAAAGTAAAGGGAGAAATAGATAATTCTATAATAACAGCTGGAAACTTGAATATACAACTTTCAATAATGGATAAAACATCTGGACAAAAGATCAACAAGAAAATAGAGAGCATTAACAATAGTATAAACAAACTAGAAACAGACATACATAGAATATTATACTAAACAACAGCAAAATACACGTTCTTCTCAAGTGCACATGGAAAATTCTCTAGGATGGACCATGCATTAGGTCCATCTAATTGGACAAAGACTTGTCCAAAACAAGTCTCAATAAATTTAAAAGAATTGAAATAATAAAAAGTATCTTCTTTGACCACAACAGAATAAAGGTATAAATCAATAACAGAAAGAAAACTAGAAAATTCACAAATATGTGTAAATTAAACAACACACTTTTAAGCAACAAGGGGTCATAGACAAAATGACAAGGAAAATTAGAAAATATTTAGAAACAATTCAAAAGAAAAATACAGCATGCCAAAATGTATGGGATGCGGCAAAGGTGGTATTCAGAGGGAAATTTATAACAGGTAAACATTCACATTACAAAAGATGAAAAGTCTCAAATCAATAACCTAACTTTACACCTCAAGGAACTAGAAAAAGAGAATAAGATAAACCTAAAACCAGCAAAAGGAAGAAAATAATGAAGATTAGAGCAGAGATAAACACAATAAAGAATAGAAAATCAATAGAGAGAATCAATGTAACTAAAAATTGATCTTTAAAAAGATCTATGAAATTGGCAAATCTTTAGCTACACTGACAAAGAAGAAAGAGGACACAAATAAGTAAAATTAGAAATAAAAGTGGGAGACATTATTACTGACCTTACAGAAGCAAAAAGAATTTAAACAAATGCTATAAACAGTTATACACCAGCAAATTAGATAATGTAAATGAAATGAACAAATTTCCAGAAACACACAAATTATCAAAACTGACTCAAGAAGAAATACAAAATCTGAACAGAATTATGACAGATGCAAATATTGAATCAATAATAAACCTCTCAACAAAGAAAAGTTCAGGGACAGATGGCTTCACTGGTGATTCTACCAAGAATGAACATCCATTCTTCTCAAACTCTTTCCAGAAATGAAAGGGGAGAGAACACTTCCTGATTCATTCCGTGAGGCTAGCATTAACCTGATACCAAAGTCAGGTTTCTTGTGATGAAAAGAAATCACAAAGAAAAGAAAATTACAAGGAAAAAATAAAATTACAGATCAACATCCTTTGTAAAACAGAAGTACTAACAAATTGAATTCTGCAGCACATTAAACAGATTATTCACTACAACCAAGCAGTAGTTACTCCAGGAATGCAAGAGTGATTCAACACCACCACCAAAAGCAGTAACAACAGCAATAACAACAACAAAAGAAACAATGTGCTACAACACATTAATAGAAGGAAGGGAGAAAAAATGCATGATAATCTTGATTGATGCAGAAAAAAGACATTTGACAAAATCTGACACCCTGTCTTCATAAAAACACTCAGAAAGCTAGAAATAGAAGGGACTTTCCCTATGAAAAACCTACAGATAATATCATATTCTATGGTTAAAGACTGAAATCTTTCCCTTTACGGTCAGGAACAAAACAAGAATGTCTGCTTTCACCACTGCTATACAATATTGCACTAAAAGCCCTATGCAGAGCAATTAAACATCAAAAAAAAGCATCCAAATTAGAAAGAAATAAGTAAAACTATTTATTTCTCAGACAGGTTCTTACTCTGTCACTCAGGCTGGAGTGCAGTGGCACAATCATGGCTCACTGCATCCTCAACCTCCCAGGATCAAGTGATCCTCCCACTTTAACCTCCAGAGTAGTTGGAACCACAGGTGTGTGTCACCATGCCTGGCTAATTTCTTTCCCTTTTCTTTTTTGTAGAGACATTTTGTATGTTGTCCAGGCTGGTCTCAAACTTCTGGGCTCAAGCAATCCTCCCACCTCGACTTCCCAAAGTGCTAGGATTCCATGCATGAGCCACTGTGCCAGCCCAAATAAGTAAAACTATTTCTACCCACAGATTACATTAATCTCTATATATGAAATTTCCCAAATAATCCACCAAAAAAAGCTACTGATGCTAATGAATGAATTCACTTATTAGCTGAAAGCTGAAAGGCACAACATCAACACACAAAAATCAGTAGTTTCTGTATAACAGTAATGAACTATCTAATAAAGAAATTAAGAAAAAAATCAATTTACAATAGCATCAAAAAGAATACAATACCCAGAAATAAATTTATCCAAGGAAGTGAAACTCATCCACTGCAAACTAGAAAACATTGCTTAAAAAAAATCAAAGGAGACCTAAATAAATGAAAATGTTCCTATGATCATGGAAGACAATATTTTTAGGACATCAATACTACCCAAAGCAATCTATAGAGTGAGTATAATCCCTATCAAAATTATAGCTTCCCTTTTTTGTGGAAATGGAAAAGTTGAGCCTCAAATCCATATGGAATTTCAAGGCTTGTAATATCCAAAACAATTTTGAAAAAGAACAAAGCTGAAGAATTTATATTTCCTAATTATACAACTTTCGATAAAGCTACAGTAATCAAAAGTGTGGTATGGACATAATAATAAACATATAGACAAAATGAATATAATTGAGGTTCCAAATATTCATTTATCTATGGCCAATTGATTTTCAATAAGGGTGCCAAAACCATTCAATGGGGAAAAAGCTGTTTCTTCAACAAATGGTGCTTGGAACATACCCACATGTGCAATAATGAATTTGAACTTCTTCACACCATGTGCAAATCTTAACTCAAAATGAATCAATGATCGAAATATAAGAGCTAAAATCACAAAAATCTTAGAAGAAAACATAGGGTTAAGTCTTTGTAACTTTCGATTTGGCAATCAATTCTTAAGTATAATACCCAAAGCACAAGCTACAAAGGAGTTGGACTTCATAAAAATAAACAATTTTGTGCATATGTGGACATAATCAAGAAAGTGAAAAGACATTGTACAGAATGGGAGAAAATATTTGCAAATTACAGATCTCTTAAGAATTCATTACTGAGAGTGTATAAAGAACTCCTACAACTCAATAGCAAAAGGAAAACCCCATTAAGAAATTGGCAATAAATTTAAATAAACATTTTTCTCAAGAAGACATACAAGTGGCCCATAAGTACAGTAAAAAATACTCAGCCTCATTAGTCATTAGAAGAAATGAAAATCAAAACCACAATGAGGTAGCACTCCACACTAACTACAATTGCTAAAATCAAACAAAACACCTGTAATCCCAGTACTTTGGGAGGCCAAGGTGGGTGGATCACTTGAGGTTGAGAGTTCAAGACCAGCCTCACTAACATGGAGAAACCCTGTCTCTACTAAAAATACAAAAATTAGCCAGGCATGGTGGCGCATGCCTGTAATTCCAGCTACTCAGGAGGCTGAGGCAGGAGAATCGCTTGAACCCGGGAGATGGAGGTTGCGGTGAGCCAAGATCGTGCCATTGCACTCCAGCGTGGGCAACAAGAACAAAACTCCATGTCAAAAAATAAATAAATAAAATAAAATAAAAAATAACTAACCAAAAGTGTTAATGAAGATGTAAAAAAATTGGAACCCTCATGTGTTACTGGTGAGAATGTGAAACGGTGCAGCTGCTGTGGAAAACAGTTTGGTGGAGCCTCAAAGTTAAACACAGGGGGCCAGGTGCAGTGGTTCACACCTGTAATCCCAGCACTTTGGGAGGCCAAGGAGGGTGAATCACCTGAGATCAGGAGTTCAAGACCAGCCTGACCAACATGGTGAAACCCCGTCTCTACTAAATACAGAAAATTAGCCAGGCATGGTGGCGCATGCCTGTAATCCCAGATACTTGGGAGGCTGAGGCAGGAGAATCGCTTGAACTCGAGAGGTGGCGGTTGCAGTGAGCCAAGATTGCACCATTGCACTCCAGTCCGGGCAACAAGAGCGAAACTCTGCCTCTCTCTCTGTCTCTCTCTCCCTCCCTCTCTCTCTCTCTATATATATATACCCTCAAAGAATTGAGAACAGGTACTCAAACAAGTACATACACACATATGTTCATGACAGCACTATTCACAATAGCCAAAAAGTGGAAATAGCTCAAATATTCATCCAGGGATGAATAAAGAAATTGTGGTATATATATACAGTGAAAAATTATTTGTCCATAAAATAAAATGAAGTACTGTACATGCTACCATGTGGATCAAACTTGAAAACATGTTAAGCGAAAGTAACTGCACACAAGAGGTCACGTATTCTATGAGTCTATTCATACGAAATATCCAAAATAGATAAACCCAAGGAGACAAAGTGCAGGCTGGTGGTTGCTAGGGATGAGACAGGAAGGAATTGGGAGAAACTGCTTATTATTTATGGGTTTTACTTTGGAGTTATGGAAATATTTGGAACTAAATAGAGATTATGGCTGCAAAACAATGTGAATACATAAAATGCCACTGAATGGTTCACTTTAAAATGGCTAATTTTGTTTGAATGTCACCTGAAAAAATTATTTTTTAAAAAAGAAAAATGCCACTCTTTTCAATAGCTTATTTTAAAATTAGTTGAACTTTTGTTTCTATCCAGTCTGCAAAAGGAAATCAATAATTTCACATTTAGCTGGCTAATGTTAACATCATCTATTAGCCAATGTGGACATTCTCTGGTTGCATTTGGGTAATATATTTTTCTTCATGTCATTGGGGACCTCAGTTAATAATTTTGATCACCAGATAAACCTAATTGTAGCTAAATCTGACAGCAGATGCCACAGCACATCTTTTCTTTGTTCCATAATTGGTTAGCTCTGGGTTAGGCACAGGTTAAGCATAATCTGGGAATATGTCTTAAAATAATTATCTAAAACCAGGACTATGCATTAACCATGTGCCTTTTCATTTCTCGTAAGTGTCGTTTGTGAGCTTGGTATTTCATCTGTTTGTATGTTCTCTATAAATTTCATGGAATAAAAGTATATGTTTACTACATGTTATCAACGGAGAGATACTCTGACTTTATTGCAACTAGTACGACCAAAAAATCACAGAATGAGCTATGTGGGGAATCTTGATAGGTAAATGGATGCTCAAGCCTTTGGTATCTTGTCACCTGAGCCTGAACCCATGACCTGCTCTGTTGTGTGCATTGAGAGTTGAGTTAATGCCATGGCAAGCAAGGCATTGAATTAGATCATCTCAAATGATAACTCTTTAATCTCTTTATGAAACAACTGGTCTTGTCTAATTGTTTCCCTATTAAATGTCATAATCAGATTCAAGATGGTGAAAAAATACTGACTTGGTAGCCAGAATGCTAAGTCTAAATTGTATTATTAATGAACTGCAAGTATTACATAAGGAGTCAAAAGGGTAGAGTTTACTCAGAAGGTGACAATGAACAAAAATGCTCAGCAAATTGCTTGAGCTTCTCAACTAGTGTTGGAATATCTGATAGTAGATAATAATAACAATAATAATTGGTTATTAAATTCTTACAGAGTACTAGACCCTGGATTAAATGATATATCTAGACTGATTTCATTTTTACAAGGAGAAAAACAAAAAGGTTAAAGATCTTATTTTTATTTGGCAGATCCATGATTCAAATTCAAGTTTTTGTGACTCTACAGTCTTTAAATGCTTACGTACGACCGTGTTCCAGACCCTCTCAAACCATAACTTGGAATACTCTAAGTCTCCAGAGAGATCAGGTATGAATTGGAGTGCGACTGTCTTTCTTGCTAATTTCAATTTGATTTAATCAAAGATAGGAACTAGACGGGTAATTTATGCAACTAGCTAGAAGTTTTAAAACATAGTTGTGCATTGCTTAATGATAAGGATACATTGTGAGAAATGCATCCTTAGGTGATTTAGTGGTTGTGAAAACATCACAGAGCATACTTAGACACACCTACACGGTATAGCTCACTCCACACCTAGGCTATACGGTACAGTCTATTGCTTGCTCAGGCTACAAATCTGTAAATGTGTCTATACTCAATACTGCAGGTAGCTGTATCACAGTAGTAAGTAATTTTGTATCTCAACATATATAAACATAGAAAAGGTATACAATAAGTATAAAAAATAAAATATGTGTACAAAATAAAAAATGGTCACCTGTGTAGCAATTACAGCTTGCAGGGCTGGAAGTTGCTCTGGGTGAGTCAGTGAGTGGGTAGTGAGTGAATATGAAGGTCTAGGACATTACTGTACACTACTGTAGACTTTATAAAAACTGTACACTTAGGCTACACTACATTTACTTAAAAAAAATAAAGCAATTGCACTACAAGGTTGCAAAAGCTACATCACTAGGCAATGGGAATTTTTCAGCTCAATTATTGTCTTATGGGACCATCTGTATATGTGGCTCATCATTGACTGAAACATTATGCGGCACATGACTGTATCTCACTAAGCTTCTGACAAGTTATAGACAAAGAAAAAAACAAAATCCTTCACTTATACTGGTAATTGAGCCTTATGTTCACCAAGTGTTTAGTTTTTAAATGTCGATGGGCTGCATTTTTACGCCACAACGGGCCAGTTTGGGATATACATTAATGATATCACTGGCTCTACAATACCTCAGTGGGTTGAAAGAAAAGAGACTCACTTGAGCTTTGTTTTTTTTTTTTTTTTTCTTTTATAATTTCAACGTTTAGAACCAGGGAGTACATGGGCAGGTTTGTTATGAGGGTATATTGCATGACACTGAGGTTTGGGGTATGAATGATCCTGTAACCCAGGTAATGAGCATAGTACCCAGTAGGTGGTTTTTAGATCCTTACCTCTCTCACTGTCTCTCCACCTTAGTAGTCCTCAGTGTCTGTTGTTCCTGTCTTTATGTGTACCCAGTGCCTAGCTCCAACTAATAAGAGAGAACATGCAGTATTTGGTTTACTGTTTCTGCATGAATTCGCTGAGGATAATGGTCTCCACCTGCATCCATGTTGCCGCAAAGGACATGATTTCATTCTTTTTATGGCTGCATAGTATTCCATGGTGTATATGTACTATATTTTCTTTTATACCCAAAGGAAAATAAATTGCTCTACCAAAAAGACCCATGATCTCATATGTTCATCACAGCACTAGTCACAATAGCCAAGTCATGGAATCAACCTAGATACAGCCTAAGAGCATCTTACTCCCTGGCCCAATTCATGCCAGATAAAGAACAACATTAACATTAACATATGACTCCAGCATTTCTGCTATGAAAGCCATTGAGTGAGGGATCTAATTCTCAATTCACTTCAACTCAATTCTAATATAATCAAACTCAGAAAATTTTCACTCTGTGCCTACTACAGCTTGGCATCACACAGGATACAGACATAATAAGAATAATGTCCCCATTCTCGAAGAACTCACAGGAAAGTACTGAAGTCAGCTGAGTCAACATGAATATCACTCCGGGATACAGGGGCTGAGACAGAGGCAGAATGTACCAAGGGAAGAGTGTTGATCCGACCAGGAAAAAAGGAGGGATTCCCAGAGAAGGTCCTCAGTGAGCTGAGTTTTGCAGGGTAAGTCTTATCTTGAATGGATAAGAAGACTGTCAAAGGGAACAGCATGTGCAAACTTGAAAAAGAAGCAAGTCAGGCCATAAGCTCTCCCAATTCTTTTGCCTCCATAATAGTCACCTAGTCTGGACTGGCCTCTTAGCAGAATAGTTAACCCAGGGGCAAGTGCTATGACATAGCAGGGCTGTTCAGGAAACCATAAGTAGTTCTAGAAAAGGAGTCTAGCCACACGGTCCTAACCCATCCCTACATCTTCGATTTTGATTCATCTGCCTCCCCTGCATCTGTGTCACTCCCTACTCACAATTCCTCCTTGGCTGAATTCATCCACCACCATTCATATCTACTCATGGTTCAGAAAAGGACTAATAAAGACCCAGAGCTCACAATATGGGACTAGAGACACTGAGAAAAGGTTTACCTTCTATTTTTTCTGACTAAACTAAGATAAAAAGTCTTTCCCAGCAAGATACTATTATTATTCTTGGACAGTTCTCTATTTTTAAAATTTGGGCCAGATTGTGCTTCTTGCTTTGGAGTTAGGTCAGCAAAGATCATTCTCCTTCCCAGCCCACTTTCTTTTAAAAATCTCCATCTGTATTGAATTTGAACTTGAGCAGGGTCTGTTTCCGAGATTATCTTGTCACAGTTGACAATGCTCTAGTGCCCTCTCCCTTGATGTTGGTTGGTTTATAGGGTTTATTGCCAGGTTTAAAAGCTAACTTTCTGGCCTTTCATCTTTGTATGTTCTTATAACAGAAACTCAGGGCAAAAAGGGGTTTTAAAAAAAGGTCCCAGAGAGAGCGAAAAATAGATGAACAGATGATTCATCTAAATATGCTTGGTCTGATATCAAATAAATATATATTTTAGGGGAAAGAATTACAGTATAAACAGAAACATCTCAACCATCTGTCCGAAGTTCTTCCAATATAATTACATCACACTGTGGCTAATAGCTGGTTGTTGATCCAGATATTTGGCAGAGAGGGTAATACCCTCCTGGGATCTCACAGCCATCCACGGCTTCCTGCCTCATTACCACTTACCAGTTTTATATCGACAATTAGGATTAGTGAAGAATCCAAAGCTTTCACTGGGAGAAACAGTCTCTGACTTAGTAAGTTAAATTAGCAACTGAGAATGCCTCAAACCTCAGCCTACATGGTTTAAAGATCTCTTTCTGAAGATAATAGTAAATAAATTCAACCAAAAAAACTGCCCAGGGAAAATGTTGGAGAAAAATCTTCCATGATGACAAATATTAATCATCAAACTCAAGTGTTTATATGCTTCAGGCCTCAGTCAGCCTCCTCTAGTTATTAACATTCAAACTTCCTTTCACTATAGTCTGCATGCAAGAAGAAAGCATTCAAGTTCCAGGCTTTTATCCATGAGTTAAGACAAGAAGATGGCAGACTCTTGCTTTTTCCCCCGAAAGCGAAATCTACTTTCGCTATTCACCTTCCGGAGTTTCTGGTGGTACATATCTTCCTTCTGTAGAGCCACTGAGCTGAACACCCTCCAGAAACTCAAAAAAGAGGCAAGTCAGGCCCTAAGCACTCCCAGTTCCTCTGTCTCCATGATAATCACCCAGTCTGGCCTGGCCTCTTAGCAGAACAGTTGAGTTTATTTATTTGATCATCTTCACCTCTTTCTTGACAGCTGACTTATCTGAAGTGTTCCTCCTAGGTGATATTTCTTGTACTGGGTCAACAAAAAGCAAGGGGCAGAATTTCAGCCACTTCCAAAGCCCCAGAACCCAAATCATTAGGTCTCCCCGAGTCTGTTTGTGTTCCCCCTTGTATAAACACAGACGCAGCATGGTAGTGGTGTGGAGTTGATGACAAAGGCTTTCCTTTCTCACCTCCTGCTAGGTTTTTGACACTTTATCCCTAGCGTTCTGCAGCCGAATGCATGGATTCACAGCCGGGAACTGGGAATACAAATCGCTCAGAGAGCTGAGAGGTGAAAGGGCAGCTAGAGTCTCCATGGGGCTCCCAGAATCTCACTTCCCATTCCCCTCCTCTCACTCCCCTCCCCCCAGGGCTGTCACCAACATTAGCCGCTACTGGTAGCTGTAGCAGCTCAGAGTCAGTCAGCGTTTGCCACCCCTGTGCCAGGCCACTGAGTCAGCGAGGACTGCAGATGGAGGGGGGTGTGGGGGGCACACTGATCTACTGCACAGAGGCACACTTGTGAGCGGACTGGCTGCGGGTGAGGGAGAGGAATATTGACATCCTCCCCTTCGGAGGGGGAAGGGAATGGTCTTGAGGTCTGCAGGAAGAGATCACAGCTGCAGGCCCCAGTCAGTTCCCTAACTCAAGCTAAGTCAGTTGTGTTCAGGTGCTGTTCAAGTCTTACCCAGCCCTGGGGTCAAGTTATTTCTGATGTTGCATTTCTTGAGGCTAGACTTGAACGGTAGGCATCATTCTTCCAGCCCATGTGGGGTCCAGATGTATATGGCTGAAGGGGAATTCTTTTTATTGCTTCTAGAGGTTCTGGGTGGATAGAAAAATTACTTCACATTCCAGTGTGTTATTTATATGCATTCTTTAGCACTCCATGATAACGTGACAAGCGCCCTGAGAATTGGGAATAGAGTTTGTAAAGGAGTTGAGCTGACTCAAGTAAAACAGTGAAGAAAAAAGAGAAATTGGAAACAAATTTGGAGGACTTGACAGAAGGAAGACAAAGAGAAGTCGAAAAGAACTGAGGGCTGGATTTGGGAAGACCCTTGGTTTAGTCAGCTGTTTGTATGATCATCGTTAATGAGCAGCATTCATTCAGTGGGAAGACGGGTAGAAGAATAGTTTAATTGGCTTGAGAGAACTCAGGCAGCCTGTAAGCATGACCATCAGTTATCTTTCCCTGATGTCAACAATGGTAACAACAGTAACAGTATTAGAGGAATAACACATTTTCCTAGAAATCCCACTTTCAAAGAGTCTTTTCTCACTTGTTTCTATAGACTTTCATGGGCACTATTTCATTTGCCATCTTCAGTTCTCCATCCCCTCCCCAGGGCTCAGAAAGAAGGCTGGGCTTATGGAAAAGGCAAGGGCTGAGAAACAGACAGATCTTGGTTCAGATCTCCACTGTGTGACCTTAGACAAATTACTAAATTCTGACTATCTTCACGTTTCTCATCTGTGAATGGAAGGAAACAATGTGCACCTCATATTTTGTTGGGTGGCCTAAAAGAAGCGTGCATTAGCATTCAGCACATGGTAGCTATTTTACACACTGGGAAGTTTATCTAACATCATCCACAACTCTGTACTCCAAGCCAAAATGGCTTACTGATGTCTGTTGCCTCCCAGCCTGCAAATTAAAATAAAATGGGATCTGAAGAGCACTGCAGTATAATGGAGTGCATGATGGCGTGGAGGGAAGAGACCTTGATTTGTCCTAGCCCTTCAAGTGCTTAGAGAATTGAGATAATGTATATGAAGCACTTAACATGGTGTCTGGTACATCGAACACACAACGTCTAAGTGTCCTTTCTCTCTTGCTTCACATTCAGTTGGATACGAAATCTCATTGGCTCTACCATCTAGATATATTCTCATATATGTGTGCGTGTGCGTGTATGTGTGTGTGAGGCATGGGAATGAGTTGTGCCAATATAGGCAGGAGGAGACAACTTATGTACACATACATTCTACTCCTTCCCCAATCCCCACTGCTACTGTCTGATCTAAGACACGCCATTTCTGGCCTGAATGATTGACTATAGCCTCTTAACCAGGTTCCCTATTTGTTCTCTACTTTCTGCTGTCTATACTTAGCAGCCAGGGTAATATTTTAAAACATAATTCAAACCACGCCATGCCTCTGCCTTGAGCATTCCAAGGGCTCCTGACTTCATTCAGAGCAAAAGCAAAAATCCTTAAAATGCCCTACAAAATCCAGCCTCCCCGCCTCCCAGCCCTTACTTCTCTGAGCTCTGACACACCTCTCACTACCCTCCCACACATATCTGTGTGACTCATTCCCACACTTCCTTCACATCTTAGCTGAAATGTCACCGTATTTAAAATTGTATCTGCTCTGGCTCCCAGCTCTCCTGGCTCCCCTTAGCCTGCTCTCTATTTCCCACTGCATCACCACTAACCTACCAGGTAAGTGACTTATTAATGCTGTACGTTGTCTGTCTCCCTGCTGAGGTGTAAGCTCCATAATGGCAGATATTTTTGTTGTCTGCATGTTTATAGCTATATCCTAAGTAACCCAACCAGTGTCAGCCCACAGTAGGGACTCAATCAGTATTTGCTGAATAAATTAATAAATGGTCATCATCTCTGGAGGGAAAATCTCAACCTCTAAGGGTCTGCAACTCTCCTTTTTCTTTGTTTTACAAATATGGTGGGGAGGAAAAGAAAAAGTGTGACCTGAAAATTTCTTTCAGGTCTGGAAGTCAATTTAAATTTACTAATGGATCAATTTATTCATTCATCAAAGGAACATTTATTGAACATTTACTAAATGCTGAGAATACCAAAAAAGTGAATGCAATAGATTCCCTAATATTCCTAATTTTGTGAGAGAAGTAGACTTGTAAACCAATAAGTGAAGGATACTTAGACAGGTGTTATAGAGTTGAGTGAGTATGGATTCAGATAAAAGTTTCTAACTTTTCTGGAGTGAGGAGTGAGAGTTGGAAGGCAGAGGACAGAGGTAGAGGAAAAATTCATTTGAGAAGACTTCATGGAGATTTATCAGTTGAGGCTGGAAAGATGGATAAGAATTTGTAGGTTGACAAAGAGGGATGATATTCTAGGCAGATGCATGAGGTTCCTGAAGGAGTAGGGTGGGGTGGGGTGGGAATGGTAGGCTTGGGGTAGAGAGGGAACTAAGGCTTTACTCTGCCACTCATGGGAATCTCTGGTTTGATATTAAGTAGGGCAATTATACAATCATACATAAATTTCTAATACCTCACTATGATACGAGAAATTGGAGGTGGGGGAAATAAAATGGAAGGCTACAGCAATGCTATGGTCATCTCATGTGAGGGTCTTGAGCGTGGGGGTCAAGAGTCAAATACTTCATAGAAGTTACATACTAAATATATTACTACTTTGTAATCTGCTTTATACAGATGGACATGAAAAGATATTTATACTAATCTGTATATGCAGATATAGATGGACCTGAAAAAATGTTTATATTAACTGAAAGAAAAACAGTTACCCTTAATGACTGCACTATATTCCATTCTCCAGTGTATCTAATGTATTTAACAGGCCTCTTATTGCATATGAAGATATCTTATGTTCTTAGTATCTATGTCTACATTCATTGTTTTGATTATACCTATATTAGAGTACAGTCTAAAATAGTCTTAAATAACTTTGACAGATAGTACCTTAGAAATCACTCTTTATGGTAGACATCATCTCCATTTGATGGACATGAAAACTAAGCTTTAATGGAATAATTCCCTTGCCTAAAGTCACAGGGCTACAAGGGGCCCACCGTGATTTCAACCCAACATATGTGTGGCCTTTGAAGCTCAGCTTATTGGATTAACATTTTGCATAAATACTCATGGAATCCTGTGGCTGGAAAATACTTTATAGTTGCATAATCCATTCTCACTCTAAGGTTTTATAAGGTGGGCAAGGCTCTAACTGGGAATTTAGACCTTTTGTATTTTGACCTCCTTAGTAGACTAATTTTACCCTAAATGAGAGAGCCAGTGACCAGCCCTGAGCACAGTCACTCCTAACCCTCAGGCAGATGGATGCCTTCACAAGGAAACACACTCTATCAGCACCCTGACTCCGGAGGCCCTGATTTTCTGTCCCAGGAATATGTGTGCAGGTGGGCTCTTAGCAAGTACATGCTATGAACTGAACCATTGCTTGCAAGTGTCTTCATCAGGCACTGTGCATGGTACACACAATTATACACAGCACTTGTCCACCCCTCTTATCACCCACAAAGTGCTGCAGATGAATATTCCATCTGATCGCAGCAGAAATCAGGAATTTGAAGTCTGGAGCTCAATGACATCATACCCTGAAATGGGAGGAGGAGAAGGTCAATTTTCATCTACTAAATGTCAAGCGAGCAGCTTGACTGATTGTTTTTACTGACTTGACCAAATCGATATGTTGTTAAGTCAACGTGTTGACACTGATTAAATCAATACGGTTTGATTTGGAGGGAAGAAGCCGATAACAACCACGAACATTTAAGCAGTGAGCATTCAAATACTTATGTGGTGTACCCTCTAGTGTTTGAGCATCATCAGAATTCCTGTCCATTCTCACATTAACCCTGTGGGCGGGCACTCCTCCTATGAGTATCTCCATCTCACACAAGAGGAAGCTGAGTTTGAGAAAAGTTATACATCTTGCCCAAGATCATCCAGGTAGTGACCAGGCCAGAACTTGAGCCAAGGACTTAGCTATTGTGCTCTACTGCTATTGCTAATGGCTTGAAAAATGCGCAGGACCCAGCTCTTGGCGGAGGTGGATGGCTCCACTGCAATCTCCTGCTCTGCAGGTGAAGGGCAGCAATGGGGCCAAAGCTTTCCGTGAGCCCCCTATCAATAGTGAGCAAATAATTAGCCAGACTACTCTTGCTGTGCTGTCTCAGGGTTTTCTTTTGTTACCTAGTGACAAAAGAGTGTCCTGGAAGTTGCACACAAAGCTAGAGTGAGTTTCTTCATTTGGAATTTTATGCTTCGATGCTTTGAGGTTGGGGGTGGGGAACAAAAGAGCTTAAGCCTGGAAAAATTCACTCTGTTGGGCGCCTCACGTGCACAGCTCTGGCCGATGTGTGTGTTTGTAGATATTTATTTCGTTGCCTGTGTTGGAATCATTTGAGCCCCCTGTGCTTTGAACTTGAAAGGATCTTCAAAGAGTGACATCCTCTCAGAAGTCTGGACACAAAGCTTCTTTCTGCCTGCTCTTCCTCTGGTTGCTGAGCATCACCGTGGGTTTAGGTGGATTATCTTTTCTCTCCCCGACTGTGGCCTAACCGTTCTTACAGCTCCGGAATGTCTTAGTGTTCGGTACCTGTTGTGGGTCAAACTGTCCTGAGGTCTGGTACGCTTCAAGCAGAAAGAAGGAAAAATGTTGAGTGCTTTAAAAACTTTCATTTACCTCTTTCTTACTCATGATTTTTATTTCAACAAGCAAATATGTAGTACTTCTGAAAAGCCAGTTCCTGTTTCGCATCTAGGATGGCCATTTTAATACTTGTCTGTCTTCCGTCTCCCACAAAGATACATTGGCAGAAGAGGAGAGAGGGGAATCACTGTAAAGAAATTTAGGGGTTCTGGGCATGGTGGCTCTTGCCTGTAATCCCAACACTTTGAGAGTCTGAGGAGGATGGATCACCCGAGGTTGGGAGTTTGAGACCAGCCTGACCAACATGGAGAAACCCTGTCTCTACAAAAATACAAAAAATTAGCCAGGTATGGTGTGCATACCTGTAATCCCAGCTACTTGGGAGGCTGAGGTAGGAGAATTGCTTGAACCTGGGAGGCGGAGGTTGTGGGGAGCCAAGATCGCACCATTACACTTCAGCCTGGGCAACAGGAGCAAAACTCTGTCAAAAAAAACAAAGAACGAAAGGAAGGAAGGAAGGAAGGAAGGAAGGAAGGAAGGAAGGAAGGAA